>NC_091944.1:9935000-10112500 GCF_041260155.1 Ptychodera flava | reverse complement strand
CAGTGGGAGTTAAATTTACACTATGGGACGTGCCAGGCACTGCCGTCAAACCAGCTAAAGATGGCAAACTAAAAGATATCATCGAGAATATTCTTAGAGGCAAACAGCAACCCAATGTGAAGATAGAGTTTGGAAAACAATGGACTGAAAACGATGACCGAAAGGTCCATGCGGTTCTGGCTATTCAAGATGGACAAAGTGAGCTCGATAAACTGCATGCCATCTCCAAAGATGTTACCAATAGCATGGGTAGGTTTTTGGATAGTTCTGTTTCTCTTAATAGAGAGGACAAGAAGTGTCCGTATTTGTCATGGTTTTTTAGCGGTTATGTTCGCATTTCAATTCAATAGTAGGTACTTCTAATAACCGTCCAACAGAAACAAGGTGCGTATTCATTGCCCACACTTTACTTTACTGCATCTCTGCACTTAACAAATAATATAACAAAACATATGATCAGGGCGGTAGAAGCATGACAATGATGGGTTGATGATGAGGGGTGGGAGGTTGGGCAGGAATGTATAGATAGGCTGGCAGGCAAGCAGGCAGGCAGGTAGGTACTAGGTAGGTAGGTAGGTAGGTAGGTAGGTAGGTAGGTAACTAGGTTGGTAGCTAGGTAGCTAGGTAGCTAGGTAGGTTGTGTGGTTGGGTGGTGGTTGGGTGGGTAGGTAGGAACATATGCGAATACTTGTGTGTATATATGAATGCAAGTTAGGAAAGGCCAGAATATTGTGTCATATATGCTATTTGTATATCAGGATATGTACCTCAGAAACAATGCCGTACGCTTGTTTGTACCATGAGTAAAAGCTCGTATAAATGAAGCCCTGAATCCTTTAGGTTTACACCTTTTGTTTCCCGAATTTATTCCTATGTCATTTCAGTTATACTTCGTAATACATACTTTGGCAAATCAGTGTATTTCAAAGCATGCAAACAATACATAACTTGCATGCAAAAACTAGTGAAGAGTGAGTATGGCATCACGTGCTTTCTCTTTGGTTTACAACATGGTACCACCCTTTCAACAGGTCGAGCAATACCTTATTTCATGGTTATGACTCACATCGACAAAATGACCCAAAAGGCTATAGAGGATAAGCAAGACCTGCTTTCAACTAGTTTTGGCATTGACCGTGGCAACATCTTCACGATTGCAAACTACGACCACACTGGTAAAAGTTTCAGGTCAGGTGAAGATCCTCAACGAGATTTCTACGTTCGCAATATGCTCATGCAAGTGTTGAGCGAATCAAAGTTTTACAAGGAAAATGCTAAGCAAAATACAAGTTGGTGTGTCGTCATTTGAAGTTTCAAGATAACGACAACAATGATCCATAGAAACTAATCACACTTATGATATAAAACTAAACATCTTTCTTCAAGTTTTCTCTGAAAATGTTAGATAGTTTTCCACCTTTGTACGTTTTACAATATGTAAGCACATGTTATCAAGATATATCGGCGGAGATTGTAAGGGGGTGATAAAAATAGTATTTCTTGTTTTTGAAAGTCAAAGGTCTTGGATAAACAAGAACAGTCTTAGTAATGTAAAATAATCACAGCATATCCATCTATAATATAGTCTTACTCGTCCTGTTTCATAAGTAAGGTCAGAGACACGTGTAGCGGTAACAGTAATGTTGTCTGCGGTCCCATAAGGGCCGCTTAAAGGCCACTCATTGGCTGGACCCTTTCTCTTAGTTCTCATAACTGTGTAATGTTCAGCTCAAGGTAATGTGGTTGACTGGCACATGTACCTGCGTTTGCTTCAGTTTGTAATGTCCACTGCCTCGTTATGTAGTGTACTTCCCGGAAACCGTTGTAGTAAAAAGTCATTTACGATGTGTGCACGTGGTTCGACCGCTCCGTGAAGACAAAGACAAAGAGACTCGGTGTTAACAGAGAAACATGAAATAATCCGACTTTTTTATATTGCACTGCACCCTTTGGGTTCAGCGCTTCCGTCTTTCAATCGTAATATTTTAATGTGGTCAGTAGCTCAAAACAAGTATATTCTGTTCTGTAAATTTCAAAATGTTTGGCTCAATGATAACTTCTTATGCAATGTAGTAAGAAGTCTGGTACCAACCGATTGCACAACACTAACAAAGCTTACAGTGTTCAGACACCTGAGTCTAGCAATAGTCACTGCAAGCATAGCGAAGAAACTAGTGAAATTTTGAATACTGGATCCTGTACGACTAATGTCACTAGTTAACTGAAAAAAAACTGGGGCATTCAAATGTATGCTGTAAATATCGGAGAAGTTTCGATGGACGGAGAGGCGCGAATGTGGTGGATTTACTGATATTTCGATTTCATTTTGACAAAATATCAGTAGCATTCAAAACAGGAAAAAGGGTAATTAAACAGGCATAAGGTTATGAGTCAGTTGGTGATGATGTCGTCGAAACTGTTCTACGTACACTAAGGTTCCATAAAGATGGATTGAAATACCACAATAAGAATATGAATTATTACAACTTGTATACTTATGCCTAAGTAACACTAATTGTTGCCCTCCAAAACCAAAAGTGAACGAATGTAAAAGGTCTCCGGCCGCCTGATTCTTCAGCAATGGTACAGCAGCGAATATCTGTGGTGTTCCTACCATGGTACATTATGAATAATACTATTGAGCCTTTTTCGCATCTGAACCAATCAGAAAGCTGTATTTGCTAGTGCAAGGTGGTATAATATTATTCAGGGTATGCTATCGGTAAGCTCGGAAATTCAAAACGGTCCGTCATATTGCATATGTTACAGGGTTCACAAACCTATTGGTGAACAGTCAATATATTCGATATTGTTCAGAATGTTTCTGTGAAGAGACTTTAGTTCACTCCAGCGAAAAACTCACTTAAAAACTGAATCGTCAGTAATAAGCTTTTGGAGCCAAAAAGGTACCCATTTTTGAACAAGTGAATGTTTCTCGGACGTCCGCCTTCTATCTTTGTCTTTGCACGTTATGATCGAACCACGTGCCAGGTGCAAATACTTTAAATGACTGGTTACCACAACGGTATCCAGGAAGTACATGGGACACTGTATTACGAGGCAGTGGACACTACAGAACGACGCTAACACAAGGGCATAGGGCAACCAATCGCAGTGCCGCACGTGGTATGAACATTACATGGTTAGGAGATCTAGGAGAAAGGGTCCAGCCAATCTGTGAGCTCTAAGCAGACCTTATAGGACCGCAAACACCAATCACTGTGGCTGGTACATGTGTCTAGGACATAAATCGTAAGTCATTTTGAAACAGGACTACTAGGACAGTGTTATGTACTGCCTTGAGCTATAAACCTGAGAGATTTCATGTTAAAGTGAAGTTGAACAACTTTTTCCTTTGCTTTACAAAAAATGGATGTTTTAAGAGTACATGTTCTTCCGTATAATAATCACAATCATGCCCATCCATAATCCGATAACACTAGGTCAGAATTAATTATACACAGCCAATTTTTATAAATATGGACACACAACTGCATAGACAGCAAAGCACCGGTCAACACACAAGTCAAATTCCTGAAAGAAAGATATATTGACTTCTTGCAAAGACCAAGAATTGATGAGAGGTGTTTCGAAAATAGTAAGTGTCTCCTGTGGTCACCAATTAAGGACCACTGTCACTGATGCCATAAGTGATGGTATCAGTGACATTTATAATTATGCATGTTGCAAGGGCACCTTGAATACATCTTCTTAGTCGCACATGACTAAATATTCTGGTATTGTTCATAAGCGTGAACCAGTTTGAATAAACTCATAGTGTTCGGTCAAAGATCACATGACAGGATTTTTCTTTTGAATAGCCACTGCAATAGTTTGTAATTTCTGGCAACAAAACCGTTATTGTTAATTGTCCCCGAGGCTGTCTTTGACCTAGTAAAGCTATGTGTTCATTCCGCAGTTAAAAATTGGTGTTCTATCATTACCCTACAACGCGTGGAGGGGAAACTTTTTTTAACAAATTAGCTCGGTTATTGAACCACTCTTTTTAATGGTGGGGATTTGGCCTAACGATTTTGACTGTGATGTCTTTGCCAGGTGACTGGGTGCCGTACGTTGTGAGTTTGAATCCGATCGAAAATCTAGCTACTGAATTAAACAACACACCAGCAAAATACTGATGAACGGTCTTAAGGTGTAATTGAGTAGGTGCACTATGAAAGAGACGGTACAGTGTGTAACCCTGTGGCCGACGTCCAGTCATACCTACAATTCTTTCAGGGAGATTGCAATGAAAACCTTAAAATCAGGATGCACTCGCCACCTCATTATCACACTCATTTCCAAGAAGTAATTACCCTATCAACACGATCGTAGAGTCAAAGAATTGTGTGTCTTACTCCTGCAGACTATACTGCAACTCTCAACAAATAGACACTCTAATACGCAGATCACCTGAATCATCTTTGATTATCTATAACTGGCTTTAATAACTACAATTTCATAATGCGCTTAATACGGATCTACAAAATATTGGATTTTCAGGCCACATGCAATTACATAATAGACACTGCACTGAAAATTCTTCGAAGAAGAAACTTCCGCAAACAAAGTCTGAACGTTAATCGATTATCATGCATAAAGCATAACAATAATATATACTAAGCAGGACGAATTTATGATTGTAGTCTCGAAATAGATACTTCCCACATATACATGAATATTTTCATGATCCATGATTCCAAATTTATTGAGAGTACTGCAATTTCACACCATGATTCTTTTGTGAGTTGTATTTTGATTTGACCACTTTTTGAGTTGAAAGTTCAACAATATCGCAGATTTTGTGAATAAAATCTACCTCATGCTTCAAATGAGAAGTACTATATGAGAGAAAAAAAATATTTGTTTCTTGGAAAGAGGAGCTTACAGACAGGGGACCATGATGGTTGTATTAAAATATTGTGACGAGAAATTCATCCGATGATTCCATGAGCTCATCAATTTTGTCCTGAGGAAGGATAACGTCCGTGTTATCATCAGCCCGAATGGTGATTTAGAGAAAACGATTTTAATGAACATATTGTATCATAAAAGATGTAAGTATCTCTCGGTGTGGTTTTGTCTTATATTTTGTTTTCTGGTTATCTATCTATCTATCTATCTATCTATCTATCTATCTATCTATCTATCTATCTATCTATCTATCTATCTATCTATCTATTTATCTGTAACATGGGACAAATCCTCAGACTGTTGAAGGAATTGTATACGAGACTTAACTCGTTGTGGTTCACAACACGGTCCGTCCAACCTCTTCAAATCGTCACAAGCTACGTAATGTAAATATTATGCTGATTGCAAAACAACCAACAGCATTTTTTACGGGAAGGTGTGTGTTGTTTGTTGTTTTTGTTATCTATGTATGTTCAAGTCAGAAGAGTTAGGTGTTTACTTACAACAGCAGTCTGCTCTGTTAGTCATAACAACTTCATAGATATTGTAGGTACTTCGGAGATCCACTCTCCACCATTGCTGAAATTCTTCGACAGTCCATGAGCATGTACGCTTACTCGCATCGGTATTGAAGTTCCCGTCCACTGCGTTGTCCGTCCCTGAGTCTTTCTTCGGTTTGTCTGAACTCTCAGCGGTTGGTTTGTCCTCAGCCACGTTGTGTAGACCAAGGGGTAGCTCACACCCTGAAAAGCACGATCGCATACAAATAAAAACTAATATATTTCATTTATATTAGAAGTAGCATGATGAGGAGAGCCTCAGGTGAAATAAATTATTATTATGTTCTTTATTATTTTCATTTTTTAACATATGCCATGAATTTTAACACGCAACTGGTGTAATTTAACCTATCGACATCTTAAACAATATTTTCTAAAAGCTGTGACAATGATATTAACAGGTTACTATATACCTGCAGGTCTTCCTAAAATTGAATCAGAAATTTCCCCGTCTTCATTAACTAACCCTTTACGTGCTGTTACGTTACGGTGCAGTCGCTTTTGGCCAGTCAGTGTTAGATTCCAGCAACTTCAATGTTTATGGCGCGTAATCAAGGCCAATATTCGAACTCCCATTTTCAACTACACAACTCAACATTCAACATTCAAACTCCCACTTTTCAACTATACAACTCAACATTCAACATTCAAACTCCCAATTTTCAACTATACAACTCAACATTCAACATTCAAACTCCCAATTTTCAACTATACAACTCCACATTTTCAATTTTCGAACTCCACATTTTCAACTTTCGAACTCCCAATTTTCAACTTTCGAACTCCACACATTCAACTATGGAACTCAACATTTTGGATTCATATTCCCCATTTTCAAGTATCGAAGTCATAGGTCCCCCTAGACATAGAGCAACATAGATAGAGTCGCAACGGGTATTGTTAAAGGCGTGAAGCTGTTACGTAACCCATCCATGTTCACCTCGCCTCAGGTTGCTCTCGCCTCTCTTTTCTGAAGAGTGCTGACCATGAATCCTACTGTAATTTTCGGATTTTCGCCAACTGTTAAGCGAAAGTATGTTTGGCAAAGTTTGTGTTGTTGTTGTCGTGTGGTGCTGAGCAGAATTGACGTGCTGGCGAAAACGGGAGTGTTTTGAGCTTTAGGAAAATGAGTTTTACCGTTTTAAAAATTCCTCTCATATTTTTATGAATATATAATGAGTGTGTTTGAACCAAATTTGAAAGTCTTTTATCGATACTGTCTGGTTTTACTCAATGGTTTACGGTCAGTCATACCGTCTTTTATACGTCCGTCAAGGGAGGACATGTTTATGAAACTGCTGGCGTGTTATGTTTTGATTGGCGTGAAGCAGTGTTTCTGGCCTGAGAGCTCACAAAGTAACTATGGTTGCTACGCGACTGGCAGTACGATGCCATCTCGTCGTATTTTGCGCATAATCTCGTGTAATTATCAACCACAAACAAAGCCTCCAAGAAGTTTAACACCTTTGAAGCTCATTTTAATATGAAAAGCCGATAGTCTACCGAGACGACCATGGAACAAAAAGCATGCAAGCGTTGCCACTCTGCCTATGTTTCTCTGTGCCCTAGACCACTAGCCAGCGAACAAAAGCCAAAATGAGCATACATATAGTCAAATACGACTTTAAAAAATCGTCTGTCTCATTTTACATGAAACTACTTATCACTTTGTTAGGGAGTCCCAAACATATGGTGACCTCGCAGTTAATTTTGAACATGGACGACACCGAGTTCGTTAGTGACCACGTCAGTGGTAGTTTGTGTGGGCTGCTACTTGACCTTGACCAGCCCGACAGACGGGGAGACGTGTCAAGTAGGTGTGAGAGTCTTGTTAGACTTTTGTCACAGTTAAGTGGCATTGGAATGTGTAGTGAGCGTATTTCCAGCTAGTGCAAGCCGCTCAACGTGAAATACATGATGTTGAACATAGTGGTCATGGTGTAATAAAGGGAAAGTGGCTTCACGCATCAGCCATCTCGTCTTGTATGTGCTTTGGTGTGTTTTGTGTCTGAGTTGTGTTTTGCTTGTAATAGTCTGGAAATTAACAAGCGAGTTTTGTTAATTTTAAAATAAGCCATGGCGAGCCACGCACGCATGCTCTTGTCATTAGACGACATGATAGCGACCGTACTAGGCCTAAGTGGTGGCGGGGGTCGGCGGTAAATCTTGAAGTTATAGCATCACAAGTGTTTCCGGTTCATATTTTTGGACCCTCTAGAACATCACATAGGAATAACTCTAAAACTCCGAAACGTCATGTGACGTATCTATGACGCGTTCTGATGTAGTATAGCCCAGAAGGAAAAACGTGGGTAACTACAATTAAGCAAGTCAGGGATGCCTAGGGAGAATACAAATCCCAAATGTTGAGTTCGAAAGTTGAAAATGTGGAGTTTGAAAGTTGAAAATGTTGAGTTCGAAAGTTGAAAATGTGGAGTTTGAATGTTGAATGTTGAGTTGTATAGTTGAAAATTGGGAGTTTGAATGTTGAATGTTGAGTTTTATAGTTGAAAATTGGGAGTTTGAATGTTGAATGTTGAGTTGTATAGTCGAAAATTGGGAGTTTGAATGTTGAATGTTGAGTTGTATAGTTGAAAAGTGGGAGTTTGAATGTTGAATGTTGATTTGTATAGTTGAAAATTGGGAGTTCGAATATTGGCCTTGATTACGCGCCATACATGTTCGTTAGTCGAAGTCGATCAAATGAACATAAAGCCACATAAATATCAATGGTAATAATATTCTTGGATGTAACGTATTGAGTTATGCGACCGTTCATATCCTTGCTTCATTTTGTAACAGAACTATAGCTCACGTCCGAAAAGGATTTACTTCCGTGATGTTACTACACCTTAGACGCTAATGACATTACATTTTCAATCCTTTGCACATTGATATCATATATTATAGCCCAAACATGGGACTATGTGCCCGAGGGTTTTCACTCGAAATATTTGTTTATTGGGAAACTGTAATCAAATTCTTTATTTCCATCTTAGACGAAAATCCGTTAAAAATGGAACGATTTTCATCATCTAATGGCGCATTGATTTATTTCAACCACTTATGCGGTTTAGCCATTTTTTATGCAAAATTTTCCAAAAACCGCATTTCCTTTGTAAAACATTAAATTTTAACATTTTTTAATCCAAAAATTGTAAAGTTGAAAACAGTTTCGATTCAGTTTCAGTCCAGTGATAACTAGCTGCCCGCGACGTCATCGACGACTTATCAGTGAATCCTATGGAGCGCGCGACGTTCGACAAACGAGGTATGTACTAAAATTTAAGCATGCACGAGATTTGTTTACATCATAATTTTTCTCGTACATGTTTGAGTTGTTTACACCTCTGCATGTCACTGATGATTGTCATTAGTTTGAATCACGGAATGCCTGCCTCCAAAGGGGCCTTTTCTTCGTTCCCTTTGCCCCTTTTCCCATAATCGTCGTAATTTTAAAACCTTTTTTGAAAATCTGCTGATGCATGTACGGCCTAGGTAATTATGAAAGAGGTTCGGTTCATGGTATGCAAATAATTATTGTTTGAGAATCGTTTCGGCAAATTTCCATGGAGCCGTAGACCACGATGTTGCCAGTTGCCACTCCTCGCCATGATAAACTTATTCCATTGGAGAATTATATAAGTTAGATTCAGGTAAACTTTAATGTTTGTTTGATGCTCAGCATTTGCACGTAGAGAGAAAATAATATAATTATGTCTTTTATTCAGTTTAAGTAATCTGACATTTTTGTCTTTAATACCAAAATTTGCACACGATGACCTCTGGCTTTCCTTCGTTATTCTATAAGAGCATATTGAAAATGTCCTTCTTGTGAAAGTCTGGCAGAAGTTGCAATTTTAGAGAAAAGATATTTTGCAATTCTTAAGTAAGAGAATAAAGAAAATCGCATTGAATTAAAAACTTAAATACAGCATTTGGATTTGTTATGAAAACTGAGATAGGCATTTGAAATGGCGACATATATTTATATTGTCATTCTAAACCCGGACCGCCAGACTCGGCAAATTTGCACACTAAAACTCGTCAGTATATAGTCTTGATGCGCCGATACTTAAATAGACTCAAGTATTCGTAGACTGACATGAGCACAGATGAGTATTTCCTTTGTACACGCAGGCAGGACCGGTTAATCTTTTGCATGATCGTTAAAATTACAATATCTTCGGTTCAGTGAATAGCAATTTGTTAACCCTGTTTCGGAACCTGTATTTTATGACATGGGTCATGGATGTAACCTCCATGCTTGCAGATCGCGTCAGATTGGTTTTTGCGAGACAATGTCTAAAACTTGCGGAACTTCAGATATTGATCGAGGGTGATCTATTGTGAATTTCTATTACGTTTGTCACGGCTTCTAACAAAATTTAAGCACAAATGATGAACACGTACTATCGGTAAGTCAGTTTGCTGGTTGTGTAGTGTTATCTGAGCGATAAAACGTGGAGTCAAAGTTTATCAAGAGTAGTTCTGATGGCGCTCCAATAATTTTATCGCTAACCTGTGGTCCAATCAATGATATCTCAGCACACACAGTACTGTAGTCGGCGGCATGAAAACAAATGGCGGATTCTGGTTTCACTTCGGATAGCGTTTCACCGTCCATGGAATCTACAAGTTCCCTGGATAAGGAATTGCCGCTGCCAGTTGAATGCACAGACGATAGTCACGATGTGTCGACGGCTGATAATGAATCACCAGCCAAAGTTAAGTCACCGATGGACACAGGTAGGAATACCATTCTTCTATTATTTCATTCCTAATGAAAAGGACGATGTCTAGGTGTTTAGTTCATCGTATTTGCACAGACTGTGATTCTCTGAAAGGTTGAGGTTTGCCTGTTATCGGATTTTCAATTTAAGCTAAGATTTGCCATCACATTTTGTTGTTATGTCATTCTTACTCAGCCTTGGTGTTGGTGACTTGACACTGTCATGCTCCTCATAATTGGATGTCATGTGTATTTAATGCCATTATATTTGGTTCTCATGACATTCGTACGTAGCCTTATTGCTTATAACTTAAAACTGTCACGCTCCACATAAATGATATGACTCTTATACAGTACTTATCATTTGAGCGTAAATATCTTAGAAATTTTCTTTCGCTTTATACTGGAAGACTTTACATTCATTATCTTAAAAACTGTTAAATAATGACTCTTTTAGGGGAATTGTCAGTTGCGATTTCATAAAATTGGTAGAATAATAGAATTGCTGTTTGACAAGTTATTTTGTGAATATCAACTTAATTCAATTGATCGATATTATACTTACTTTGATCGCCAAAAGTACATCATTCGAATGGGGTCTTCAGTGTTGATTAATTTATCAGTTTAGCTAAGTCCGTAGTCGGTGAATTTAAAAGAAAAGAAGACTCACTTGTACTAGTTTCTCTTGTGTCTCCCCTATTTCATATAAATCTATTTGCAATTTTGCAGCCCAGGCCAGATTTTCCTAGCGAATGAAACTGTTACCCTTGAGTCTGCGTAGTAGTGAGTTTCTGCCTGATTCACTCATCACGTTCACCTCACCCACGCTTTTCACATGAAAACAGAACACAAATCATTGTACTCAGCCCACTCAAACATTCACAAATTACTGACTTGGTTGAAGTGTACAATGTCCGCCACTGAACTGGAAAGTACCAACCGTAAGAATTAGACTCAAATTATTTTCGTGTAGGTCCTCAGTTAACAAGTTGAAATTGTTGACGAATATTTTGCAATGTGGTCATGACGGTGGTTAATTTCATCTCATTCTTTTCTTCATTGAAGATAGAAACGTTTATTTCAAAGTTGCATACATGTGCTAAATATGATTACGCATTTGTGAATGGGTACAGTGAAAATGACGATCTCCAAATGTCGACCCTAGGTTGTAAACGAACACCTGAAACTGAAAATAATGTCACTGTAATATATCACACTGGTTGGACCGTCACATGCTGCTGCCTAGAGAACAAAGTATTTACAGGCCGGAGAAGTGGTACAATGAGTGGCACTCCCTTGAGCCAAACCGTGTTTTTTATACAACATTGTATGTCTACCAGTTCTTACGCAAAGTTAAGTTCCAAAAACAAGTCGGCTCACTACCGTTGAAATTTAGTAAGCCCTCGATGCGATTCGAACTCACAGCGTACGGCACCTGTCACCAAGCGAAAACATTACACTCAAAACCGCCCGGGTAAATTCCCATAAATTATCGTACTAGGCTGCGTTCACAAATAACGATTAGGGGGGGGGGGGGCTGGAAGAATCTCGATTGAAATCTTATTTTTTTTGAGATCCCCCCTAAGTACCCTAAAAAAATTTCAAATGCCCCACCCCTCTACAAGGTCAAACTTTTCCAAGTCCCCCAACAATGACAGGCCGCATATTTGTAAAGAATGTGAGCGTAGAAAAAATAAACATGTATTGCGCCGTTCTGCTCACAGGTGTTCAACACTACCTGTATAAGCACTATGTATGGTCATATTCCAAAGGCAAGTTTTTTAAATGCATCAGTGCATTTTTTAGATTTATTGGTCTAAAAGCAAACTTCAGGCTAGGTCAACTGCTCCTGCTGAAGAGCTGACAAAATGACAATCATGAGAGAGTAGGCAAATTGTGAATTTTGGCTAATTGCCATATTGCACAGTGACCTACCAAAAATTTGTTTCAAAACTACAAGGCATATATGGATTAGATACTACTCAAAATGGACAATACTGGAAGGTTAAAATATTCCATCAAATAAATGTTTTAATCTCTGAAATTTTCGGTGTAATAATTGCAAATTTGGTTAAAAATAAATAATTCCATTTGGTCACATATTTTTTCTTTTAGTCTTTACTGTTCAAAGTTTTACTTCTGTATCATTTTATAACAAGAATGTGACAATTTAGAAAATCAAGCATGGTGAACCTATCTTTTTTCTTTAAGTTTTGATTATTCTAATATGCCAGAATTCAAAAATTTATATGTGTTCTTCCATGTGTTACTCTCTAGTCTGATCTTGTGTACAAGTATGTTTCACTGTCATGACCGTCATTTGACCCAAACTCTTCTTCAACTACCACAGAGTCAGAGGTATCTCTATCACTGCTCAGGTATGCAGTGACAGTGACACTGCAGTAGCAGAGCATTAATGATAGTGACACTACCCATAGGCAGTAGCTGTATTAACTTTGATAATTTTGGCAATATTTTTGTTCAGTTTTACAACTGCGTTCTTGTTCTACTCCCTACAGCATGTTGAATTGTCTAGTATTCAGCTTGCTATCAAAGCCTATGTATGTGTACCATGCATTCGTATCACTGACAACTGAGTGTCAGTCTGGACTCCAATTAAATTATCACCAAATACATATTTGTATTTATATATTTACAGGCTTTGTCGACAAACTAAATATTGAGTGCTTTAACATGCTGTAGGGAGACAGCAAGAAACTATAGTTGTTATAAGGCATAGAAATATTGCAGAAATCATTAACAGTTGCAGCTTTTGCCCTGTTACTTAGCTCAAGTTTGCTGCTGGTGTGCAGCAATATTGTAAGATTCAGCTACTCAATTGGATAACAGCTTATTCAGTGCTGCACATTAGCCCCAAGTTTGTTTTTTACGACAAATCACACGTTTATTCTTTTTCGAGATAAAAGTCATGAAATGTGACAAAATGGTTCTAGATTTTGTTAAATTATTACTAACATTGCAACATTTTGATGACATAAAAATGATATTCATTTTTCATTGAACAACCTACAAAAACTTGGAACTGGAAAATGTAAAACACAAAAGGAATTCGAAACCAAAAATTTTCAAGTCCCCCCTCTACTACCCCAAAAATTTTCGAATCCCTCCTGAATTCCTCCAGCCCCCTAACCACTTTTTGTGAACGTAACGCAGCCTTAGTGAGTTCTCCTGCCAGGCAAACACTCAGTTAGTTACAATGTTTGATTTGCGCTAACGTTGGTTATAAAATTTATCGCAACCGTTTGTCACCTCTGCTATTCCTGCAGAGAGAATAACAGTATTTGACAGATTTATAATTGCAACGGTCGGGTTCTGACACGGTCTCCCCAGAAACTGAAGCGACTCACGGAGGATATGGAGAGGGACAATGTGGTCTGACTTAGGCCTACCAGACTTCAAACCTGTTCTCGGGAGTTGTGATGTCGAACCTATGCTACAGTGAGCTATGAAGAGATATCAGACTTCACTCTGATACAACGTAGAGTGTCACGACACAGAGACTCAAATGATAATTACTGTACATTGAATTTGTATGCACCGACGTTTCATGATTAGACACATATACTCGAAACCTGAAAGATTTCGAACGTAAACTTACACCATGAGGTATCCTCCATGCATACACTAAAATCTTTCAATTTTTTGGCCACAATGGCTTGTCGCTTACCAGTTTTAATTCTTGTATGTTTGAAGTCACTTTTGAAGTTTTTCCACACGATATGTCTATGCTGCAGCAAGTCAAAGTCTGTTCTCTTTGATTCCTGACATGTAGAGACAAGGCGCGAGGCGCGACGCGTCGCTGTTTTCCGCACGGGATCGGCAGAGAAACGTTTACATTCCATTTTTTGTCGTTTCGGGATAGTAATGTATGAACATTGCTGCAAAAAGTGTTTTCTCTGCATGTTCATTATAAGGGACACTTTGTGCCTAAATCATTAAAATTAGGGGCCATACTTGACATTTTAGGGGGCAGTGTTGATGCTGATTTTGCCTTAATTCCTTGGAAGCATTTCCCCAATATCATCACGATCGTCACCAATCACAGTTGCGTTGTCTATGTCACTGCAGTGCCGTAATCGACCAATCAGATATAACCTAGCAAACACGCTGCAAGTCAGCCGTGATGCTTGTGAGCTTGTGATGTGCTCTGCTGCTCTCCGTCTTCTGTCGATTTTTCATTACCCGACTATGAATTTGACGTATTTGTTCCCTTGGACCCGAGTTGTTGCAAATTTCGGGAGTAAATCCATGAAAATATGCTGTCATCAAACGATTGCGTTCCATTGCAATCGAGATAGCCACTGCATACGTACAGCGTGCCTGCAAAATGTTCAAGCTTGAAGTTTCTATCATTCCGTCATTCATACAGAGTTTGTAGTTCTGCTTGTAAAACTTTACTGCTATCAAAACATGAACATACAATTGTAGTGGTATCCATGAAGACTAAACCGCAACTATGTTGCCGGCTATTCTATTGGTTGCGTACCTCCACGTCATCACGTCACGATAGCTGAATGACAGGGAATAGCTTTTCTGTTCGAGGGAGTATTATTACTAGAAACAGCAGCAAATTCACAGGTAACTACACTCTGCGCTTGGGTCACCCTCATTATGGACGACTGTTTTCTGTGTTTTGCGTGCGATTTCAGCGCTGTCAGTAACTTTTACAGGGAAGATCATGGCTCGAAATGCGCAGTCGAGAGAAAACTCTGGTTGCAAGACTTTGCAGAATTTACCTCGAAGCGGCAGTTTGGTTTGTACAATATTTAGAGCAATTATGTTGTCTTACAAGCTTTTTAATAGGCAGCTGCGAAAGCGCAAGTATCTGTGGCTAGGTAGGGATGTGCGTCATCACAAGGTTTGTCGGCCACTCACCTTTTGATGGCCCGCAGAGACGTATCTTCACCCACATAACTGCGCTTCCACGGCTACTAAATCACACGTTAATTCAAATAGTTAAAATTCAGAATAAAAGTTCTAAGATTTAAGGGCATGCATCGGTTATAAAAGTGGTGTTTTGTTCTGTATTAATACCGAAACCTAAAAATAAAATGTGTTTCCGGTAACCCGACCTAGCCGAGTTCACCCCGACTATAAACGCTTCCCTCACCTGCAAGGAAACCCCACTAGATAAGGGGAAAACACAAAATCCGGAAATTGTGGAAATTTTCTCATCTTCCTCATTCGTGCATTAAAAATGGGCAAAGATTTTTCCCAGACCTACCTACCCTATTGCCGACGGACATGTTACAGAAACGATATTTTTGCACACAACAAAATAGGTGGAACTAAAACACCTTTACTAAACCCTGGATGGGAGCGTTTCCGAGTGACGAGGCACAATAATAATACTTCAGACTACATCGTCAGCAATGAATCTTCACTCTTGTCAGGTAGTCATGTACACCGATTCTTGATTGGCCGTCTCGGAAGAGGCAGTAGTATTTGTGTGGGCTGATTGGTCCAGTTACAACAAGTAGCAATATAATAGTTTTATTTTACTTTCTTCCATCTCAGGTTTTTCATTGTTTAGTTTCTTCATTTCATCATGAGACTATAAAGTTTTGAAACATGTTTATCAAATATCAAAAAGCACTCAATACATTGACAAAAAACCCCAGAAATACTCCGGGAGGTCAAAAGTCATGCAGACATTATATATTCAAACTTTGACCATACGGCATCACATTTCGTAAAGCAAGGCATTTGATTGGCCTATTTGCCAATTCACCCATGGATTCGAATTTATATTAATATCTAAGCACAGCAATGAAAGTTTTAACTATTTAAATGCCGTTTAGGAGAGAATTGTCGATTAATTTCGCTAATCGAACGATTAAGCGAAACAAAAGAACATATCTGAGAATATAATTGCTGTTTGAATGGCATCGCCTGAATTCGATGATGAGAGCTCATGTGAGTTGAGATATCTACTTTAAAACCGTCAGCATTGCATTTCGTTGTTTACACTTTAATATTCACCGTATCGGCTTTGGACAATTGCGTTTTCAGGGTTTTCAGTGAGGTTTCAGCCAAGAATATGCTGCTTTGACCATTTTTATGATATGGAGGACTATATCAAACCAACCACTGTTCTTTCAGAACATCATGTCGCGACAAGAGGTAATCTCTGTCCGTGTCAATCACTGCATTAGCTAAGTACACTGCCGCATGCCACTGTACTTATGATAAAAATGACACTGCATGCATACTGCATTGTAACAACACTAATCGGACTTGAAGAAAATGTTTTCGGACTTGACGGAACTACTTTATTCATGCGATAAGTATTGCATTGAAATTCATTATGTAAATTACATTAAAATTCTGAATACTTGGGGTTTTATTTCACTGACACCTGGAGCGAAGAAACTAGTGAAAATTCAAAACTGCATCCTTTACTACTAATGTCACCGGTTAAGCGCGTAAAAAACGGAGACGCTCAATAGTAATGCTGTAAATATCGGAGAGGTTTCATTGAACGAAGAGGCGCCAATGTATTTACTGATATATTTCGATATCATTTGACAAAACATCAGTAGCATTCAAAACAGGAAAAAGGGTAAATTAAACAGGCATATACCAGAATGAGAATATGAAATATTACAACTTGTATACTTATGCCTAAGTAAGTCACACTAATTGTTGCTCTCCAACCAAAAGTAAACGAATGTAAAAGGTCTCCGGCCATCTGATTCTTCAGCAATGCTACAGCAGCGTACATCTGCAGTGTTCAAACCATGGTAACCGTGGTTAACTCTCTTAGGAATGTGTTCTTACCAATTTTCGCATATAGGGAACCGAACCTTTAAAAAAGTTTAAACATTAATGTGTGTGTCAGATGCAGACCGATTAACCAAGAATCTTTGTAAATATGTCTACAAGGCCATGGTGCTGTTATCACGTTTGAATAGGTGATGTGTTATGTAATTTAAACCAGTGCAACATCTTCAATTTATTAATTTGCTTTATTATTTTTTTTGCATACGGTCCAGAGATCTTGCAAAGCAATAAATTATTATATATCCAACCATGGTGCATCATGAACAATACTAATGGGTCTTTTTCGTATCTGAACCAATCAGAGAGCTGTATTTGCAAGCACAAGCTGGTATAGTATAATTCAGGGTATGCTTCCGGCAAGCTAGAAAATTGAAAACGGTACGTTATATTGCGTGTGTTATGTGGTTCGCAAACCCTATTGGTGAACAGTCAATATATTCGATATTGTTCAGAATGTTTTTGTGAAGAGACTTTAGTTCACTCCAGCGAAAAACCCACTTAAAACTGAATCGTTAGTAGCAAGTTTTTGGAGCCAAAAAGGCACACATTTTTGAACAGGTGAATGTTTCTCGGACGATCTCCATCTTCTGTTGTTGTTTTTGTACGTTGTGATTGAACGATGTACCGGTTGCAAACACTTAAATGACTGGTTATCACAACGGTATCCAGGAAGAACATGGAACACTGTATTACGAGGCAGTGGACACTACAGAACGAGGCTAATGCAAGGGCACACATGGCACAGGGCAACCAGACCTAGGAGAAAGGGTCCAGCCAATCTGTGAGCTGTAAGCGGCTCATATAGGATCGCAAACACCAATCATTGTGGCTGGTACATGTGTCTAGGACATAAATCGTAGGTCATTGTGAAGCAGGACTACTAGGACAGTGTTATGTACTGCATTGAGCTATAAACCTGAGAGACTACATTAAATACCTACAACATGGCTCGCTCAGTACGCTTGCAAACTCCTACATAATGCTGGGTTTGACATAGGGTTTGACTTTGCAAGACTTTGTCTGCAAGTATTGGTGTTATAAGACGACTACGCCCCTAATCTCAAAGGAGTGTTCTTTTGCTAGTTTATAACGTTTTGTTCTTGTCTGTAATTGACTATTGTTGTATTGTTTGGGCTAGTACGTCTAAGACCAATCTCCAAAGATTGTAAAAACTCCAGAAAAGGGCTGGTAAGGTAATTCTCGGAGTTTACACGACTTTTCCTTCTGGAACAGTTTTTGTTAGTTTGCACTGGTTGCCCATAGATTTACGTATTGAATACTTTACAGCTGTTATGACTTTCAAAGCTTTAAATGGTCTCGCACCAAGCTACATTAGTGATCTATTCCAACCTCTCTCAGAAATGGACCGTTTAAATACTCGTAGTTCTAGTAATGGTAACCTTTACCCACCAATGTTTAGGACAAGCATGGGTCAAAGATCATTTGTATATCGAGCTACTAAAATCTGGAATTCCATTCCCCCAACTATCCGTGACTGTGAAGCCTTGTCGACGTTTAAATCAAAACTGCATTGTTATGAAATATTGTAATGAAGGCTCTGACTTAGACTAGCCTATTTTTCCTTTGTATTCGACATCTTCTATTCGTCTATTTCATACGTTTTTGTTTATTCGATGATTTGTTTGTGTATTTTGCCTTCTTTTCATGAGGGCTCTGATGGAAATTACAATTACTTCACTGTAATCAGATTACCCTCTTTAAATAAAGTGTAATAATAAAATAATAATAATAGGGTCTAGAATATATGTCAGTGGCCATGAAAATGAGGCAAGCGTGAAAAGATACTCGCACCAGCCATCACATCAAACAAGCCAACAATGGCAGATGTCATCAACTTTGTCCGGTAACATCTTGCGGAAATGACTCGGGAGCCATTCTCGGTCCAAGGTCAGCTACGACCAACAATCTTCATGATCATGGGCTCTCCGTTGATCTAACATCTCGGCTACCTATTTCTGATACATCAGTTGTAAGTCAGCGACAACTTTTATCATCGGTTTCGACTAGTTCCGACGAAGCATCTTACGTATGTTTGTCAACTGTACCTTTCCAGCATCTGTTTATGTCCAGTTTTCCCGTTCACCAAAATACAATAGCTCTTCTCAAAAAGGCTTCGAAAGTTAAATTTATAGACACAATTTTTAATGAAATTTGAGCATTTAAATATCTTCGTTGAACTATGTTGATATTGTTTGTAGTTGACTGGTGTACAACTAACGATAGAAAATGAACGTGTCTATCAGCTGATACCATGCAGCTCACCGCAACAAATGCCGATGCATGAACATTCCGTTTTCTTTTTGCCTGGCATTTCAGCAATTTCAGCGATGATTCAACTTTTTGAATGACATGATATTGAAAATTGATTTTTCAAGTTCGATATAGACTGCAGGGACGCAATTACTTTTCATTTCCTTCGAAAATACATCGCTTTTGTTTCCAAATCGAACCATGCATGTAGTGCTCATTTAGTGTGTTAAACGTGCGTGTAAAGTGCAGTCTATAGTGTATGTGTAAAAGTATATAGTACACAGATTCAGGGCCGATCATGCCTTCAGGCTTCAAACTCAGTATTTCTACATCTGCAAATTCACTGGCATTGCCAAAACTATAAAATAAGAGCAACAATGTACCCCTTCCCGACTCATAATGGACTCAAGCAAACTTTGCACTCCATAATGTACTCGGCTTCATCGTACGCTATGTTGTGCAAAGTTTGCTTTCGTCCATTATGGGCCACAGGGGGTTACATTATTGCTGAAACAAGTATCATTTATTTAACCTCCATGCTTGAAGATCTTGTCAGATCTGTTTTCATCAGATAATGTCTGCAACTTTCAAAACTTCAGACAGTTATCGTGGGAATACAGTCTATCGATTTTGTTGACTTCTACGCCACAAGTTTGACGGACCCTAACACACAATTTAATGGCAAAAGACGAAGACATACTATGAGTTAGCCAGTTTGCTAGTTGTGCAGTGTTGTTTGAACGATCAAACCATGGGTTAAAGTTTATCAGGTGCAGTTCAGTATAGATGGCATTCGAGTGAGTTCGACCTGAACGATGTATTCAGTTTTCGATTAAATTTTACTGGTATCATGTCTATTCATGTTATGTGTTCCCCAACGAATTTGGAACCTATTTGTAATAATTCAGTGGTGCAAAGAAGTACACTCTTTTTACAGTATTACTTTATTTTGACAACGATACTTTATTTTGACCCAAAACTTTAATAATTAAATACAATATACCTCTTAAAAAGAAAAATCTTCATTAGGGTTTCATTAGGGTTGTGTCTTTTATATTCAAATTTATCCCATTTATATTTGCTATTCCTTGTACAGTTTCAGATATGATATGGTCTGGAATTCTGCTTCCCGGACAACCCATTTTAAACATGTTTCTACTTACAGATTCGTCCTTATTCTCGTAAAAGACCTATCGATGATATTTTGTAAGGTTTGACTCTTTCATCTTATTCTGTAGCTTTGTATACAATGAATTATTCCCCAATTCTTAAGTTCGACTAGCTTCTCACAACTTATACAGCAATGTCCAGTAAGTCAGCAAAATATTCAATTTCTCTACAATTTCTTGGTCGTATGTGTTTAACACTGTCCAGTTTTTCTAAGTACAATGCGATCTGACGACGTTTGCACCATTTTTTAGATATTCTAGCTTTTGAGGCTTCATGTGCAGTTGCAGAATGACTCAAATTTTCCATCACTTCAAGAGCTTCACCTGACAAATACTGACGAAGTTGGAGGAGTTTCTATTCTCGTGTCGCAGGAGCTTGATCAATACATGCAAAGAATGCCGCTTTCCAACTTGCATAAAGTCTTTTGATACTAGAGAATATTGGAATAGACACTCGTTGTAACTGCTTCCATGGATCTTGACCAATTGCAAGTGAATGTCGCACTTGATTGAAAGTAGGATTCGAATGTTGCATACCTTGCCTTGGATGATATTCTTCTAGACTACCTTGTCAAGCTGTGAAGGATGGCTGCTAGGCGCATTTGGTTCACCCTTGCAAGATGTTTGGCAATCTTCAGTCCTCAATGTCGATGGCTGATGTCTTATTCCAACTTCAATGTCCATTTAATCTCCTAGTTCATAATACCTTTGCTGTAAGTTTGGTTCAGATGCTTGAAGACATTCGTAACGAATTTTTGATTCAATTCTTGTTTATGACGCATAAATTCTTCTTCCATTTCTTATTTCATGTGTACTTTTTCTTTTCCCTTTTTCTTTACCTCTTCTAAAATAGCCTCGGCTAGTTTACGGGCATCCCTTTCTCTTCCCTGACGATGACGGACATTCGTTGAAATATCTGAACTTGATCATTCATCTGATTTAGCATGCAAATACTCCTGTGCTTGATTCTGTACTTAAGTAAATTCATTTTCTAATTTGTCCATCTCTTGACGCATTTAGTTCCCATTTTGTTTATCTTTTTGTTGCAAATATTCATGATATAATTTAGTAATTATGTCCATAGATTTGTTAGGGACAAAGTCAAAATTTCTACTGATATCTCTCACCTGTTGTTGTGGTTAGGTTAATCTTCTTCTTCTAGAAGTCGCTAAAGGCCTTGGCCTTGTTGTGGTGTGGCTCTCGTCTATACTCATCTCCTCCAGAATGCTCCGGTTCTTCTTCCTCCGCATGCTGACAATAAGACTTGTACTTAGTCTATAACTACTTCAACCATACTCTGGTACCAAAAATTGTGTCTGCGAAGAAGTACACTCCTTCGACAGCAATACTTCATTTTGACTACGATGTCTTTTACAGTCATATTTAGAGTGAGCTATTCAAATGCAAATTTACAGTGGAGGAATGAACTCTCAGCAAACTCGGTACCACCCACGCAGTAGTGTAGTCGGCGTCACGAAATCATAATGGCGGATTCTAGTTTCACTTTAGATTCTGACCGCTCCATGGACTATACAAACCTCACGGATCGGAAATTGCCGTTGTCACAGGAGTCCGAAGGTAGTCACAATATCGCGACAGCGTATAATCCGAGGGAATCAGGTAAGAATACGATTGGTCTATTCTTTTGGTTCTCAAAAGGACGGTGTTGATGTTAAGTTCTTTGCCTTTTCACAAACTCTGATGCTTTGAAAGGTCAATTTAAGCTAAGGCTTTCATGACATTCTGGGTGTTTACATCTTAAAACTATCGCACTCCACATTACTTGATGATATACCGTGCATAATCAGTTAAGCGTAAAAATATGCTTTAACGGTTAGGAATGTACACTCATTTTATAGTGTAAGGCTTTACGTTCATTGCCTTGAAAATTTTAAAATGAAGAAACCTTTTAAATGAATTCCACCCAGTGATTTCATGCCATTGGTCGAGAATTTTCGTCCTATTTTGACTAGTTATTTTGTAAATTTCAACTTAATTCGATCGATCGATAGTGTATACTTTGATCGCCATATGCATATTCAAAGGGGGTCTTCAGTGTTGAATAATTTATCAATATATCAAAGTCCGCCACTGAACCGGTAAGTACAAAGTGTAAGAAATACACTCAAAGTTGATATTGCTGACGGATATTTACATTAAGGTCATAATAGGGGCTATGTTTTTTCTTGATAGAAGATAGAAAGGTATATTTTGAAGCTGCATACATGTGCTAAATGTGAGTATGTATTTTTTAATGGATACAGTGGACATGAAAGTCCCAAAAGTCGACCCTAGGTTGAAACCAAATACCGAAACTGAAAATAACTGCACTGTAAAAATATTAAACTGGTGGGACTGTGACATGGAACCTAGAGAACAAAGTATTTACAGGACGGAGTTGTGATACAACAAGTTTACTTATACGTTACACTCCCTAAGAGTTACTGTACAGTGAGTTAACATATACGTCACACTCCGTAGGAGTAAAAGCGTGTTTGTCAAGCAACATTTTAAGTCTACCACTTGAGTTCCAAAAACAAGTCGGTTCACTACCGTTCAAATTCAGAAGTATCCTCGATGGGATTCGGACTCACAATGTACGTTGCACAGTCACCTACCGAGGAAATAACAGTCAAAAGAGCTCGGATAAATCCAATTTCCTAAAGAAGAGCAGTTCAATACCTGAGGTATAGTTGTTACAATGTATCTGACTGCGACCTCTCCATGTTCATGAAGCATTTGCACTCACATACTCGCTATTATGCTGCATTCACAAACACCTTGGAGAGGAGTAGAATTGAAGGTGGGATAGGAAAATATCAAAGGAATGTTGGAGCATTGAAGGGATCTGAAGAGTTAAACGTGGGACTCGAATCGAAACTGTCTCTGATTGATATGAAATACGTTGGGTTGTCAATTTTTATCTGTAATGTTCGGCTAATTGTTTGATGAATTTGTTTTGTGTATCCACAGTTTCGTGTTCTTCTCCCTGAAACCATATATGCACAGTCGGCATTATTACTGTTTACAACTGGATTCAAATCTGGACTACAATTAATTTGTAATTATCAACAACGATTACGGTTTTTACACATACATAGATAATTTTGCCAAATAGGATATGTGTTATTCAAGAATACCGTGTGAAGTAGCACGAGAAATTGTGTTTGAGACATAGAACAAAATACACCTACAATTGGCCAAAAGGTACAGCTGATGTCTCCTCTATACAATTGTGTTCTTTATGTTAATTTTTTCTGACTGGTGAGGACGTCATCCTGTTTCCAACCTTTTGTATGTGATCGCAAAAGGGACACTAGCTGTTTACCTTCATTCATAGTTTGTCCTGCAATTCTTCAAATAGCACAAGTATTGTTTATCAAGAAACATATTAGACCCTAAAGCCATTAACAACATTTACACATTAACGCACATATATAGCAAGTTTTTTTTCAGGGAAAATATTTAACAGTGTAACCCTAGACTACCATGGGAAGTGATTAATATTTTTGGGTTAAAATCCCAATATCATATGTTGTCCTCGTCTGCACTTTCAAACACCCCATTCTGATGAAGTACATTTGTATAAATGTCAAACACTTACAAGAGAACTAATCGATCTAGTTTAGTATTGTAAAGCAGATATTTATAGTTTTCTTATAGACTGTCCTGTATGGTAAATGAAAACTTTCGTTGAAATTCCAAAATCGAATTTCGTGTACGTATATGCACTTGTAACCACCTTTTTCTAATCAAGTAAGTTTCTATTCATAATCAAACGTCTGAAAATGCAAATATATTTGTTAGTGTTATAGTGGAAATATATTCTTAGATTTCTCATTGACTACCATGTGTATATTGATTAACGGTGTATGATTTTCGATGAAATTCCACAATAATATATATTGTACCTATAAGAGTTGTAACACCGTATTCTAATCAAGTACATTAATGTCATTTGTTAAACATCTATAAGTCCACAGGTGTTGCTGGTTTTTTATTTGGAAAATATATCCCTAGTTTTTTCATAGATTACCATTTATAGTGGATCCACATTTTCAATGAAATGTCAAAATTAAATTTCTTGTACGCATATGCAATAATAACAATCCTATTCTAATCATTTTCATTTATATCAATTATCATATATATAATTAGTAGAATTTTATACTGAAAAATATTTTTCAAAGTTTTCTCATAGAACGGTCACAGTGCCACTGTTATAAGTAGGCCCGTGAGGTAGGCGATGTTTGTTGATCTGTTTTATTATCACGACCATATGAATTTTGATTGCATAACATAGAGAATATTTCAGTTCTGAATTTTTTAACAAAGCATCATTGAAATGTACTGATAAGCTTCAAATCTCTCTTTTGGTTACTCTTTACTTTTAATTATGTCATACGTTTTCTAGCACTAACAGTTGACAACTATATTGAAAATTTGAGTAAGGGAGCTTTCAGTAATTACAGGGGGTGGGCCAGGGGAATTTCGCGCACACCTGTACCGTAAAATGTAACCCTCCCCCTATACTCCTGTCGAAAATGTGACCCTCCCCCTTGTCCGACATTCTAAAACTTGATCCCCCCAACCACTGCGGTCTTCTCCCCGGGAATAACTAAAACTGTATCAGCTAATTTACATAAAAATTGATTCAATTGTTATGTTAGGGACAAATTACAGAGGGGAGGGCTGGTGTTTTTGGAGGGGCAGTCGCAATTTATCATGCAAGAATTTTTGAAGAGATATTGTATTTCATACATTTTAGGGAGGGTCACCATATTTTGTGCAACTATAAGAAGGCAAGATGTGACTGATTTAGTGCTTCATCCAAAAAATATCAAATCGTAATACATGGAGTCTATCCGGCAAATTATTGACAATTTACCCCCACAAAGCATGCTATATCTGTATTTTATATATATTTGATGATGTATTTAAATGTACTTTGATTGAATAAGGAAGTAAAATGTGCATTTTTGTACAAAAAAATTGATTTCTGAATTTCATCTAAAAAATTGGTTTACTATCCATGGTGTCTATGATGAAATTATGAATAGTTTTTTTCCAATACAAAAATAGGTAAATCTATGCATTTGTGTACTCTTGATTATTGATATTAATGTTCGTGATTAGACTAGAGTGGTAACAAGTCCATGATTGTGCAAGAAATTTGATTTTGGAATTTCACTGAAATGTTGATTCAATATGCATAGTGGTCTATGATGAAACAATGAATAATTTTTTTGAGTACAAAATTAGATAAATCTGTGTATTTATGTTTGCTTGGTTATTCACATTATTGTTGTTGATTAGACTTGACTGGTTACAAGTCAATGGTTTTGCAAGAAATTTGATATTGGAATTTCACCGAAATGCCGATTCACTATGCATAGTGGTCTGTGATGAAACTATGAATAATTTTTTTTCAGTACAAATATATTTTTACTATAACCCAAACGGGATTCGAACCCCCACACACTCACGGCAACATCGCCTAGCTGCTGGGCCTCACACCAAATAGTCGGCCACCGTTTCCAACCCAAAAGAGTTGGTCACAGTAACCAACTTAGATGTGACAATCCTGTGCAGACGACACAGACACAGTACAAACACATGTAGTAATCGGAAAAGCACGAAGCTTTTTACTGAGCTATCAGACAGACTCGGGGACAAGTAAATATCCACCAGCAGAAACTGTCCACTCAGGTTAAAGAAATATATTTTTTACTATAACCCAAACGGGATTCGAACCCCAACACAATCACGGATAAATCTGTGCATTTATGTATGCTTGATTGTTTAGATTATTGTTCTTGTTTAGACTAGAGTGGTTACAAGTCCATGATTGTGTAAGAAATTAGATTTTGGAATTTCACTGAAATGTCGATTTACTATGCACGGCGGTCTATAATGTGTACGCATTTTGTTGGTGATTTCCTATTCAGGAAATATCACATGGACAATCAAAGTTTTGGCCATAAAATCAGCTTCAAGAGTGACCCTCCCCCAACATAGGTTTATAAAAAGTGACCCTTCCCCTTGAACTTTTTTCTAAAAAGTGACCCTCCCCTCAATTCCCCCGGCCCATCCACCTGTAATTACTGAAAGCTTTCTAAGGTGTAAGACATGTATGGAGTTATTGTCTTTACATACAGCACTAATATTGTATGTGGGATGAAAGCTAGCCTGATCCTAATTCCCATAATGTGATACTCATGGTAATGTGTAGCTCAAACTTGTGTCACATCATAGCCATTGGGTAATAGTTAATTCTGAAAGCATTCATTGATATGTTACAATAGTTGCATTCGCATTTTCAACACTTTTTTGCATGATCCCCATGCATAATTAGTGTACATGCTGTTTTGTCTACACCACTTGTTTCTTTTATCTATATTTAATTAACATTCCATCTACATTTTGCTGCATTTCATCTACCTTAATTTTTCATCCACTCCCTGAACTATGCCCTGATTAGTATGAACAAAAGTAAATGGAGCAGTTGATCTAAATCTTGTCTGCATTTCATCTACCTGAAAATACATTTAACACATTTTTCATCCATATTTGTCCACATTTTTCTACTCTCTGAACTATGACCTCATAAGTTTACATAGAAGTAGATGAAGAAGTAGTTCTACTGCGCAATTAAAATAAAGTCTACTGCAGATTTACTGAGCACTTAGACGTAGCTCAAAATTTTCTGTAAAGGTATGCAATACTGCAGTGCAGGAATGATATGATTCAGTTATAAAGTGAAATACTATATGCATGAATGTTATTATGGCATACTATATGCAGATATACTTCAATTATGTTATGCAATTGTCCAGTTACAACATGTGGCACACCTATGACAAGATGACCACACTCACACTGAGTGTGAGTGTCTAATTTAGACGCCTTCGGAATAATCGATGAGAACGTTATGTAAATAGGAAATGCAGGCAACTTCACATATTGTTAGTGATACGGTATAGTCAGTAGATCAAAGTGGTTTCATGATATCAGGAATCATGTCGAGACACCGGTGATTCGATATGGCTTTGGCCCTGGTCATGTGATCTGGGCCCCCGGGAAATGGTTTTATGTTTGTAATTCATCTTGACAGTGTTTCAGGACCAAAGTGTGATCCCTTCATCAGTCATTTGAATTCTTTTGTATTACCATATGTTTTGCTGATGGTAGCAATTGTTCATCAAAGAAAAATGCTAGAATTGGTTTTGTGGTCTGACTGTTGCATGTGTTGCTAAGACCGTTCGGTTTGTTACGACAGAAAAAGGCGGTGTAGTCTGCCATATTCTGTCAAATAACTTTATTGAAGCTAATAACTAAGTCTAGGGGATTAAATAGAAGTTAAAATATTACAACGATTACAGCCCTTTGCTTCGCTGGGACGGCATATACCTCCTCAATAACAGTCTCCAGGCATTTAAGCCCAGACAGACACTGATGATTTAGAGAGTGAGTCCTTCTCTAGCTACAGGCCTGATGTAGGTCTGAACCGTGTAGATTTTATAGAGCAAAAGCCAGCGTGAAGGTCTCGCAGTGCAAATCCAAATTTTTAACTGATAATCTGTACTCCCCGATATTTATAGTGTAAGGAGGTATCCAGAGACCACTAGAAAATTCTGAAGTTTCCATAGATATGGTAATTACGGCTCTAACATATATTCATTTGAAGTAAACATTACCTTCAGAACGTTCTAGACTATACTGGACTATTGAAACTAGTCATAGGGTCACATGGTCATAGCACACCATTCTTACAAAAAATAAAATGTTTTTCAAAAACTGAAAATCTTTGATTTTAGACATGTGACATTAAAGGTGTGGACAATGATAATATCTCAATATGAGAAAGACAGTCGGCAATTCAATTGTTTCTCCCCTTGATATGTCTGATCACGGGCACTCTGTTGTTCTGAATTGATAGTCTGAATAGACTAAGCAGCTTATATGTAAATACGAACTTTGATAATAACTGTAAGAAATTTACAACAGAATGCCGTTCAGATTGAAATGCCGACTTAGCTACAAAACCACACTGTAAAGTTAAGTGTTAAAGGATAGAACACCAATTAAACGCCTTTTTGTAACACTTTTTGAACGCGTCTAGACGTTCAGAAATTTAACACTACGTGTTCAACAAATGTTCAATTTTTAACACACGTGTGCAGATTTTGAACACTTCGTGTTCATCAGACATTATATTGAACACCATGTGTTCCATATCTGAACATACGTTGCACATGAAATGCGTTTAAAAAAATTGAACGCATTTACGCGTTCAAAGGGCTGTAACACTTTTTGAACGCATGGACGCCGTTCAACGATAAGTGTGTTAAAGGTTAGAACACATGATATGCACTTGTTGAACACCTTTAATTTTGCGCGTTCATGGGGTGTTCAAGCCTGGAAATAACAAAACAGACCACTTATATTCAGTAAAATTATTTTATTTAAAAATACACAAAAATTCCTTTAGTAAAATACAATTATTTAGTGTCAATCGGGCACATAAACACCGTTGATGTTTTCCTCTGACAAACTTTACAAAGTGGCCATATGGCCACTTTGTAAAGTTTGTCAGAGGAAAACACCAACGCTAATTAACACCTTCCTATGAAAACATAAACAAAAGAAAATCCCCATAAACACTGTAGATCGTTTTCAAACAATATGAACAAAGTAGTGACAAAACAGGTTTTACTTATTGTGGATTGCGTTATATGTTCATACTTGCAAAAACGTACGAAAACATCTGTTTGAAAAAGCTAAAAATTTGGCTTACTTGAATATATCACATGTTGATAATTCCTTATGTCTTAAAAATGTCTGAAATGTCTTTAATGTCTCAAAAATACAATTTTGTGTATTTCATCATAACTTGTAGATATATGATTAGGAAAATCCCCGGAAACCTGTACTCCAAATATTAAATGAATCGTACTGGCCGTTTTGAAGAAAACGCTTGGGATGTAAACATTTGAGGATGATGCCACACATTCACCTATGATATGAGGTCTACGTCCTTCACAGCAAAGCTAAAATCAGTAACAAACCGAGAACAAAAGACGTCTTGATCTAAAATATAAAATAATCAAAGATTTGGTAGCAGGCTATGATTAACTAAATGTTACTGGCATAAGCCTTCAAAGACGTGAAGTCTCCTTCATCAGATGCCAGGGTGCAATGAAGATTTGAAGCAGAAAGCGACAGAAAATTCAGAGTGGAAATTTCAGAAAATTCCGAAATTTAGAGTGTACATTTTTCACTGTGAATTTTCTGTGGCTTTCTGCTTTAATTCTTCATTCCACCATTGCATCTGATAAGGGAGACTGCACGTATTTGAAAGCTTATTCTCCAGTAACATTTAGTTAATCATAGCGTTCTGGATATAGCTCAGATAAATTCAGAACAAAAATACAGAAACTTATCAATTCAGTTACTAACCCTCGAAAGTTCAAATCTACATCAGAGATGAACTGAGGTTCTCAAGCTTGTTTCCAGACAGCTATCTGTACACTCATATTCTTCAATTTCTGTACCAATAGCCTGCTTCTATAATAACTCTTCGATTTCACGTTCATCCAACTTTTCACGTCCTGAAAATAATGAGACTTCAAATGAAAGACAATTTGGCCTTATTAGGTTAAGGAAAAGGGGTGACTTTTGTATACAGTGCCTCTTTTCGTCAATGTTACAAAATATTGGCTTCTTCGTGTCATCAACTGATGAAAAGTAAAAGCAAAGCCAACTCTCATATGCTAAAACAATATTCTTCGATGTTTAACTAAAGTTTTAAATTTACATGCGATTGTGGTTACTAAAAGACATGTGTTAGCTGTGATTACGCATCGGTAATGTGGCATATCGATCGCGCTCGGGTCAAGGGTCATCGCTCCAGTGATGACCCTTGACCCGAGTGCGATCGATACCCCATGGCCCAAAACACTGCTGCGTATTCACAGTTAGTGTATGGTCCACCAGCCACTGAAAGAAATGAAGGTTTCTTCACGTAGTTAAGCTTTTTCAAAGTACAATACAATTAATTTCGAAGGATAATAATACAGATGCTTCAAAATCCAATACCTTTTAATATTTTGGAGAGAAAACTTACCCTTTCTGGTCTTGCTTTCGCACGATCACGACTTCAGCGTGCGCTTACAAGAAAAATGTCGCAACTTCCGTTTTGATGCATCTTGGGATAAGAAAAAGCACCAAACTTGAACACCAAGTGTTAAGAAGTAGAACGCCTCTTGCACGCCGATGTTAAAATTAAAACGTTCATGGTGATTTTTTGATTTTCTTTTCAAAATTTCAAAATTTCAACCCGTAATAAACGTGTAAAATTATTTTTTATACTTCCTTTTTTAGAAAAAACATGCTTTCAGCAATTGTAGACCGGAAATATTTTCCACTTATTGTGAAATTCGTTACACCGAAATCCGTGTACGTATGCCGGACAGCGAGGCAGTAGTAAAGTTAATATAGCCATTGTAAAGTAAAAAACACAAAAGATTGTTAATTGTTTCACAGTATTGTAAAATTTCTGTGATGCTGAGTTTTTGAACACTTGAAGGAGATAGTTGTTAACACTACGTGTTCAGGTTTAGAACATCATTGTTCATGATATGAACACTAGTGTTAACAATATGAACACTAAGCGTTCAAATTTGAACACCGACATGTACATTTTGAACGCGTAAAGACGCGTCTAGCGTCCGCTATTTTTACAGTGCAGATCAAGGTCGGACGTGTCTACACTGTAAAGTTATGTGTTCAAGGTTAGAACGCCAATTAAACGCCTTTTTGTAACACTTTTTGAATGCGTCTAGACGTTCAGAAATTTAACACTACGTGTTCAACCAACGTTCCATTTTTGAACACACGTGTGCAGATTTTGAACACTTCGTGTTCATCAGACATTATAGTGAACACCATGGTGTTCCTTATCTGAACATACGTTGCACATGAAATGTGTTTAAAAAATTGAGCGCATTTACGCGTTCAAAGGGCTGTAACACTTTTTGAACGCATGGACGCCGTTCAACGATAAGTGTGTTAAAGGCTAGAACACATGATGCGCGCTTGTTGAACACCTTTAATTTTGGGCATTTAGGGGTGTTCAAGCCTTGAAATAACATTACAGACCGCTGAAACTCAATAAAATTATTTTATTTTAAAAATACACAAAGCATTTCAAGAGTAAAATACAATAATTTACTGTAAAATGGGCATATAAACATTACCAATTTGTATGTAAAGTTTGTCAGAGGAAAATACCAACGGTGTTAACACCCTTCTATCAAAAACATAAGCAATAAAAATCCCCATGAACACTGTAGATCGTTTTAAAAAATAGGAACAAAGTAATGACAAAACAGGTTTTACTTAAATATTGTGGATTACGTTTAAGGTTCATACTTGTTTAAAATGTACAAAAAATCTTCTGAAAAGCTCAAAAATTGGCTTACTTATTGTTTACACTGTAAAAATAGCGGACGCTAGACGCGTCTTTACGCGTTCAAAATGTACATGTCGGTGTTCAAATTTGAACGGCTGGTGTTCATATTGTTAACACTAGTGTTCATAATATTAACAATGATGTTCTTAACCTGAACACTATGTGTTAACAACGATCTCCTTCAAGTGTTCAAAAACTCAGCATCATAGAAATTTTACAATACTGTGAAACAATTAACAGTCTTTTGTGTTTTTTACTTTACAATGGCTATATTAAATTTACTATTGCTTCACTGTCCGGTAAACGTACATGGATTTTGGTGTAACGAATTTCACACTAAGTGAAAAATATTTCCGGCCTGCAATTGCTGAAAGCATGTTTTTTTCTAAAAAAGGAAGTATACAAAATAATTTTACCCGTTTATTACGGGTTGAAAGTTTAAAAATTAGAAAAGAAAATCAGAAAACCACCATGAACGTTTTAATTTTAACATCGGCGTGCAAGAAGCGTTCTACTTCTAAACACTTGGTGTTCAAGCTTGGTGTCTTTTCCTATCCCATGATGCATCCAAACGGAAGTTGCGACATTATTCTTGTAAGCGCACCCTGAAGTCGTGATCGTGCGGAAGCAAGACCAGAAAGGGTAAGTTTCCTCTCCAAAATAGTGAAAGCTATTAGATTTTTGAAGCATCGATATTATCGTCCTTTGAAATTAATTGTATTGTACCTTGAAATAGCTTAACTACGTGAAGAAACCTTTTTTTCTTTCAGTGGCTGGTATACCAACAACTGGCTGTGAATACGCTGTGGTACTTTTGGCCATGGCCTATCGATCGATCTCACTCGGGTCAAGGGTCATCGCAACACAACTGTAGCGATAACCCTTGACCTGAGCGCGATCGATACGCCTTGCATAGTGCTGCTGCGTAATCACAGCTAACACATGTCTTTTAGTAGACACAATCGCATGTAAAACATCAGGTAAACATAGTAGAGTATACATTGTATTGTTTCAGCATATGAGAATTTGGCTTTTTCATTTTAATCAGTTGATGACAAGAAGCAGCAAATATTTTGTAACAGTATTGAAGAGAGGCAATGTATATGAAAGTCTCCCCATTTCCTTAACCTAATCAGTCCCTTGTCTTTCATTTAAAGTTTCATCTCGCCATATTACCTATTGTTGCATTTTTTCAGGATGTAAAAAGTTGGATTTAACTGAAAATCGAAGAGTTGTTACAGAAGCTGGTGATACAGATAGTGAAGAAGATGAGTGTACAGGTAGCTGTCTGGAAACAAGCTTGAGAACCTCAGTTCATCTCTAATGTACATTTAAATTTCCAAGGGTCAGTAACTGAATTTTGATAAATTTCTGTATTTTTGTTCTGAATTAATCTAAGCTTTGGTAGCATGCTATGATCTTTGAAAGCTTATGCCCTTGTAACATTTAGTTGATCATAGCCTGCAACCAAACCGTAGATTATTTTGTATTGTAGCTCAACACGTCTCTTGTACTTAGCAACTGGTTTTTAGCTTTGCTGTCAGTTAAATAGGTGGATGTGTAGCAGTATCCTCAAATTTGTACATCCAGAGGTTTTTCTTCAAAACAGCCTGTACGAATCCTTTCATGTTTGGATTACAGGTCCCAAGGGATTACCCTAATCAGATATGTTCAAATTATGCTGAAATATGCAAATTTATTTCTGAGGCAAATTTTGCTATTTTTTGGCAAAAATCTTCTTCTCTTTTACTCACGTCTTCAATATTTGGTAAACATGTCCCTAAAAATGACCTTAGTCAAATTTGTGCTAGTTGTGATGAAATATTCAATTTTTTATATTTCATGGCAAGTTTTGTCATTTTTGGTCAAAAAAAATCTAAAAAAAATCTTTTTGAAAACTGCTAATCGGACAGCTTTGATATTTAAGACATAGATCTCTACTGATAGTCTTTTTCAGATTGTTCAAATTATGCAGAAATTTGCAACTTTGTATTTTTAGGACATGAAAGACATTTCACACATTTTTAAGACATTAGGGATTACCAGAATGTGATATATTCAAGTTATGATAAAATGTACATTTTTTTCATTTTAAGGGTGATTTTTACCATTTTTGGTAAAAAAAATTGTATAAAAATTACTAGCAGGGTACACCAGAATTCGAAAGGTCTTTACGAATATGTTTTAAATTTCTGAGAAGTATATTTTTGAAATGTCACCAATTTATTTCATGGTTTATTTAAAGATATTACAAACAAACAAACCTTTTTGTTTATGAAGGACTTTGTTGGACAAGGAAATAGGTTTTACCATGCCAAGGACCCACTTTCCCCACTTTCTGCATGTTGTGCCTTACTGTGACACTTTGACAACTTAACATGTTGTGTTTACTTTAGTGTGGATATACCATATATACCATGTGCTCTAGAGAAGCCTTGACTAATTCCTTTTTTCTTCAAAATTTACAATTGTCTATACAAGAGGAAATGTCTTTAAGAAACCATCTTACAAAAATGGGGTATGCACTTTTCAACACAATAAGTATGCCAAATTTTGAGCTTTTTTCAGATGATTTTTGTACATTTTAAACAAGTATGAACATAAAACGTAATCCACAATATGGTGATTTTTATTGCTTATGTTTTTGATAGGAGGTGTTAACACTGTTGGTTTTTTTCCTCTGACAAACTTTACATACAAAGTTGCGATGTTTATTAGCCCATTTTACAGTAAATTATTGTATTTCATTCTAGAAATGTTTCGTGTATTTTTAGAATAAATAATTTCACTGGATATCAATGGTCTGTAATGTTATTTCAAGGCTTGAACACCCCGTGAACGCCCCAAATTAAAGGTGTTCAACAAGCGCGCATCATGTGTTCTAGCCTTTAACACACTTATCGTTGAACGGCGTCCATGTGTTCAAAAAGTGTTACAACCTTTTGAACGCGTAAAAGCGTTCAATTTTTTGAACACATTTCCTGTGCAACGTGTGTTCAGATATGGAACACTTGGCGTTCAATATAATGTCTGATGAACACGTAGCGTTCAAAATCTGCACACGTGTGTTCAAAAATTGAACGTTGGTTGAACACGTAGTGTTAAATTTCTGAACGTCTAGAGGCGTTCAAAAAGTGTTACAAAAAGGCGTTTAATTGGTGTTCTATCCTTTAACACTTAACTTTACAGTGTACATGTATGAAATGTATACTTCATTGTTGTAAGATGGTTTCTTAAAGACTCTTGTATAGACAATTGTAAATTTTGAAGAAAAAAAGCTAAAGCTGCTCTATTGCACATGGTATATAGTTGTCCACATTAAAGTAAACACAACATGTCAAGTTGTCAAAGTGTCACAGTAAAGCACAACATGCAGAAAGTGGGGAAAGTTGGTCCTTGGCAGGGTAAAACCTATTTCCTTGTCCAACAAAGTCCTTCATAAACAAAAAGGTTTGTTTGTACAATGAAATAAATCCATGACATTCCACAAATCTACTTCTCAGAAATTAAAAACATATTCTTAAAGACACTTCAAATTCTGGTGTACCTTGCTATTAATTTTTATACAAATGTTTTTACCAAAAATGGTAAAAATCACCATTCAAATAAAAAAATGTAGATTTCATCATAACGTATATACATCACATTCTGGTGATCCCTAATGTTTTAAAAATGTCTGAAATGCCTTTAATGTCTTAAAAGTAAAAAATTCCAAATTTCTGCATAATTTGAACAATCTGAAAAAGGCTATCTGTAGAGATCTATGTCCTAAATATCAAAGCTGTTCAATTAGCAGTTTTGAAGAAGATTTTTAAAGATTTTTTGACCATAAATGACGAAAATTGCCATGAAGTATAAAAATTTGAATATTTCATCACAACTAGCACAAATTTGACTAGGGTCATTCTTAGGGACATGTTTACCAAAGATTGAAGACATCAGTAAAAGAGAAGAAGATTGTTGCCAAAAATAGCAAAATTAGCCTCAAAAATATAAATTTGCACAGGTCATCATAATTTGAACATATGTGATTAGGGTAATCCCTGCGGACCTGTAATCCACACATGAAAGGATTTGTACAGGCTGTTTTGAAGGAAAACCTAGGGATGTACACATTTGAGGACAATGCTACTCATCCACCTATTTAGCTGACGGCAAAGCTAAAAACAAGTTGCTAAGAACAAGAGACATGTTGAGCTACAATACAAAATTCTCTTAGGTTTGGTAGCATACTAAGATCAACTAAATGTTATAAGGGCATAAGCTTCTAAGACGTGAAGTCTCCTTTATCAGATGCAAGGGGGAATGAAAAATTGAAGCAGAAAGTGACAGAAAATTCAGAGTGAAAATTTCAGAAAATTCAGTAATTCAGAGTGGACATTTTTACTCTGAATATTCTGTCGCTTTCAGCTTTAATTTTTCATTCCACCCTTGCATCTGATAAAAGGAGACTACACGTCTGTGAAAGCTTATTCTCCGGCAACGTTTAGGCCTAGTTGATCATAGCATGCTACCAAAGCTTAGATTAATTCAGAAAAATAATACAGAAATTTATCAAAATTCAGTTACTGACCTTTGGAAGTTTAAATCTACATTAGAGATGAACTGAAGTTCTCAAGCTTGTTTCCAGACAGCCACCTGTACACTCATCTTCTTCATTGTCTGTACCACCAGCTTCTGTAACAACTCTTCGATTTTTAGTTAAATCCAACCTTTTACATCCTGAAAATATTGCAACAATAGGTAATATGGCGACTTTAAATGAGAGACAAGGAGCTGATTAGGTTAAGGAAAAGGGGAGACTTTCATTTACAGTGCCTCTTTTCAATACTGTTAAAAAATATTGGCTTCTTCTTGTCATCAACTGATTAAAATAAAAAAGCCAAACTCTCATATGCTGAAACAATACATTGTATACTCTACAATGTTTAATTAAGTTTTTTACATGCGGATGTCTCTACTAAAAGACATGTGTCAGCTGTGATTACGCAGCGGTACTATGCAAGGCGTATCGATCGCTCTCAGGTCAAGGGTTATCGCTACATTTGTTTTGCGATGACCCTTGACACGAGTGAGATCGATCGATAGGCCATGGCCAAAGTACCACCGCGTATTTACAGCTTGTTGTTGGTATACCAGCCACTGAAAGAAAAAAGGTTTCTTCACGTAAGTTAAGCTATTTCAAAGTACAATGCGATTAATTTCGAAGGATATTAATACAGATGCTCCAGAATCTAATACCTTTTACTATTTTGGAGAGGAAACTTACCCTTTCTGGTCTTGCTTCCGCACGATCACGACTTCAGAGTGCGCTTAAAAGAAAAATGTCGCAACTTCCGTTTTGATGCATCATGGGATAGGAAAAAGCACCAAACTTGAACATCAAGTGTTTAGAAATATAACTCTTGCACGCCGATGTTAAAATTAAAACGTTCATGGTGGTTTTCTGATTTTCTTTTCAAAATTTCAAAATTTCAACACGTAATAAACGTGTAACATTATTTTGTATACTTTCTTTTTTAGAAAAAAACATGCTTTCAACAATTGTGGACAGGAAATATTTTTCACTTAGTGGGAAATTCATTACACCAAAGTCCGTGTACGTTTGCCGGACAGCGAGGCAGTAGTAAATTTAATATAGCCATTGTAAAGTAAAAAAACCCAAAAGATTGTTAATTGTTTTACAGCATGTAAAATTTCTGTGATGCTGAGTTTTTGAAAACTTGAAGGAGATGGTTGTTAACACATAGTGTTCAGGTTTAGAACATCATTTTTAATAAAATGAACACTAGTGGGAACATTATAAACATCAACCGTTCAAATTTGAACACCGACACTTACATTTTGAACGCGTAAAGACGCGTCTAGCGTCTTCTATTTTTACAGTGTACGTGAACGTCACAAGCGACCACATCATGCGCATTCTTTCGATGCTAAACGCCGCGGCGGAACGACGCACGCGTACTATACGTACGCTCGCGCTACCTGCGCTGTGTTGTTTCACATAATGATATATATACACAAGGGTGTGCAGATCATTTCTGGCCGACATTATTTACCGATGAAGTGAGTCGAATGCCATCGGGAAAACGACGTATGAAATTTGAAATGGCATCGTAGCACACATCAAGTTATGAAAATGACAGACATGTAGTAGATACGGATAGTTTTCAATCGGATTCGAACCCACAACATACGGCATCAGTCGCCTAGCTGAGAGGCCTGATATTCGAAATATGACCGAGAATAAATGCATCGCTAATCCTGACTATGGGCGTTACAAATTGCCGTTATCCGGTAGCGACTTTGGATGTTCGAACGTCGCAAAATACGCTAATATAGCTGAGGTTTAGTCATGCGCAGAAGAAAGGACATATTTTTATGTCTCTTCGTAGTAAAAGCCTTCCAATATAATATTCCAAAGAAGAACATTTAGGTTTTTTTTCAGTTTTAGTGAAAGCCTTTCAATAAAACCCGAAAGATTTTTTCAAATGTGCATTTCTTTTTACTCAGTCTGTTTTGGTCGTACGGAACGTGAACAAGCCTTGCAGGTCAAGGGTTACATTTTCACATTTTTTTCTTTGTTTTCATTCTTTATATTACTTCCTATCGTCAGTGAGTTATAAAAATAAAAAAAAATGTTTACCTTTTGCGGATGTTTTAGAGGGTAATAGTATCTGTCCCCCCCTTTCCCCCCCCCCCTTCTTTGTAACGCACATCGTCAGGTTCCATGTTCATATGATCATACCCTTGTATATATATACATTTCTGAGGCCGGGACAGCAGACGACAGTTCAGAGGCGCTCGCGTGCATAGCTGTCGTCACGTGCACGTTCCATTCCAGCCACCGCGCTCATGTACACGGCAGTCATAGCAACGTACAGTATATCGTCATTCTCCGCCACACTTCGAATACGCGCTTCATAATTGCGGTAAAAACGCGCTGGTAAGAACTCTGCCTTGCATGCCGCGGTGCAGAATGACCTGGTGTGAGAGAAAGAATAATCAGTTGGGTGAACCAGCAGAATGCGACTGTTTCTTTCGACTGTTTCTTTTGTATTAATAATACTTCATTTTTGTTGAGGCTTCACGATGTAAGTTCTCCAGAGGCAAACGGAAACTAAAATACGACATCATGTTTACACGCTTATACACTATCATTTAAGAACAAAAGAATGCCCGTGGTCTAGATCTGATGTCAAGGTTAAACTCCTGTAACATTAAACTCTATCTTAACAGTCTCTTATTTAGGCTTTCAATTTCTGCACGAAAACCACAGAATCGTGATCAATATAAATCACTATCAGTATATTCGAAAAAGTAACATAAACGTCAAAATGCTGCAAAGCTAATTTGAAAGAAAAACACTCCTTTCAATTTTGAAGTAGTTTTTTTCTGGGATTTGTTAAATTTGCGTGAGAAAACAGCAGACAGGATGAACTAACTCACGACTTTCCTCTCGCAATAGAACAGCACCCGTAGGCAAGTCATTAACACCTACAAGTTATATGAACAGCAGACTGAAATTGGTTGCAGACAAGACTGAAATGTTTTGAAGTGTGGCTATAAGTGTATGATATGCCTGTTGGCAAAGTTTTGACCTACAAACTTCACTTTCTTTTAAGTAAGTAAGTCAAAGGCTCAGTAAAAGTAGAGACAAATTTACTGTTTCAATCCAACCACGGTAATTTCTTTGAGAAACTGATGTCGCGACATGAAGTAATCTCTGGTCGTATCGATTACTGAACACTGTACTTATGATACAAATGGCACCGCATGCTGCATTAGAACATTACATATCAGAAGTAACATTTTATTTTTGTCGACATTGTCGATATCTAACAGTGGAGGAAATGTTTTGGGACTTGACAGAACTACTTTACTATGCAATAAGTATTGCTTTGAAATTCATTGATATGTAAAATACTTGAGGTTTTATTTCATTTGCAAACCAAGCAGGGAATATAAGAAACTAGTTATAGCAAAGAACACAAATATTGAATAAAGTCATATAATGTTAAAGCCAGAAAGCCCTTCTAACTTTTTGTTATGCATTTTGATAACATATTGTAAACTTTATTATATTATAGCTTTGTCAGTACCAGTGAATTTTGTGACGTCATATCGATACATTATTACTGATAATGTATTCCATTATTCAGCATTGTGGCCCCACAGCGAGCAAGTTCTTCTTTTGAAAACGTAAAAAGGACTGCGCATTTCAAAGGAGGGAAAGTATCGGATAAACCATGTAATACACAAAACTATAAAACATGATAATGGTGCACAATATTGATAATAATGTCTTACTGTACGATTTATCACATTTTTTTTGAGTCCTCACGCATGCACTTGTCGTCTGTCGGGCTGGCGCTCAGCATGCAGTCCCCGTCCGATACGCTGGTTGTACTACTACGTTTGTTTACAACATGGTTCGCTTCATTGCTGTATAGGTAAAACAGAACTCAGTACGTTTGCAAACTCCTAGACGATACTGGGTTTGACACATGGCATATTATGTATGTCATTGGCCATGTAAACTATGCAAGCGTGAAAGGCTACTCGAACCAGCCGTAAACGGGCCAACAACGGCAGCTTGCTGTCATCAACCTTGACCGGAAGTGTCTACGGATTACTACGGAGCCATTCAAAGTCTCTGTCCAAGGTCAGCTACTACCAACAATCACGACGACCGTAGACTCTCCGTTGATCTAACATCTCGGCCACCTAATTCTGATGCACTGACTGTAATCGGAGACAACTTTCATTCATCGTTTTTTTCTCCTTGTCTGTGGTTTTACCTTGCCTTGTTCTCGATATCGCGACGGTATGGAAACCCTCCAGTATGTCTGTCAAGTGTACCTTTCAAGCACTCGTTTACGTCAAGTTTTCTCGTTCGCCGAAATAAAATAGCTCTTCTCAAGAAGCCATCGAAAATTAAATTTATAGACACCATTATTATTGAAATATAAACATTTGAATAACAATGTTGAACTCTGTTGATATCGTTTGCAATGAATGCTGTACTACTAGCGACATAATAATGATCGTATTGATCAGCTGATACCATGGCATGCAGCTCACTGATCATGCCGATGTCGATGCATTAACATTCCGTTTTCTTCATCTCTGGCATTTCACAGTGTCGGCTTTTTGAATGGCATGATATTTAAAGGTGATGTTTCAAGTTTGATATAGACGGTAGGGATGCAGTTCCTTTTCATTTCTTTCGAAAATACATCGTTTTTCAATTTAAAATTGAACCGTGAAAGTGTTGGTTCATTTTTGTGCTGAACGTGCGTGTTCAGTGCAGTGCAGTGTGGAGTGCATGTGATGTGTACTGAGTCAGGACGCTCACTGGCTTCAAACTCAGTGGTGTTATGAGTGCGCTTACAACCTACCTGCAATGTTGGGGCACCCGGGAATGCCAAAATCAAGGTTATTTCAGGTGGGTTACAGGCATAATTCTTAGTGGTGTTACAGGTGCACCTGTAATCCACCTGCGAAATTTTTTCGGGTGCACCCAGGGGGTGGCGAAATCAAGATACTTTCGAGCAGGTACGGGTCCGTCCGTATACACACCCATTTTGGTTAATACAGGTGGGTTTTAGTAGAATCCGGATGAGTGTAATTTTTGTAAGGGGCGTCCTCTGCCTCCCCCTTGCTGCTCTATCATATATTGACCAATATAAATATTTTCCATACCATAGTCAGACCTAACATGTAATGGCAATCCCTTAGGTCTGACACCATCAGTAAACAAATTTCGAACTGTATCAGCAGCGTAACTGTTGCTACTGTTATGTAGGTCATTTACCCCAAACACTCATGACCTGAGATTGATTAATCTAGAACATTCTTAAGGTCACTGTCCTTCATGACCTTGAATTGAATTAGTCATGTTTACAACTTTCTTGAAATTCAATTAGTCACAAGTGGAGATATTTAAGAGCAGTAATTAGCATATCAATAGAAGTTCTAGATTGTTCTTATATTCTTTTTATATGACCATTTAGGCATAAACACTGTTAGTCCCCCTTTCAAGAAAAAGATGTTAACAAATATTTCCTTCATTTTGAGAAAATTGCTCAGAGTCTGTATTGGCCTAGGCAGTCCTGGTCTATGCTTTTGCAGAGTGCTTTGGTGGGTAAAGCTAGAAAAATTTATATTCAGTTGTCATTAGAGCAGGTTTCAGATCATGAGACTGAAGAAAATAATACTCAAGGGTAATAAGTTGGTGCCTGAAGCTTAACGTCACAAACTTAGAGACTGTGAGACAATGAAAGATCAAACTTATGTCGAATTTGCTAGAAAAAAGGAATATAAAGCAGTGGGATGAAGAAAAATCAATTTCTCTTCTTTTGCCGTTAGAGAGTCAATTCAAGAGTCTCTTGGTTTTAGCCTATTTGAGCTTGTATTTAGACATATGTCTACCACCAACTTAACCTCTTCAAGAGAAATTTCTATCAGACGATAATGATTGTCTGAATATTTTACAATATGTATCAGAATTCTGTACAAAACTTACAAAGGCATGTAAATTAGCCAGGCAAAACCTTGAGTCATCTAAGCAGTCAATGAAAGTCAAAAACACCTCAAAACGGAAGTTTGAATCTGGTCAAAAAGTTCTTGTTCTTCTTCCGGTTCCTTGCAAACCAAAGCATGCTCGTCACTTTGGTCCTTATTTAATTGATAAGAAATTAAGTGATTTAAATTACATCATAATAACACCGGGCAGTCGAAAACAAAAACAGTTATGCCATATGAATATGCTTAAGCCGTATTTAGATAGAAATAATCCTAATGTAACACAACCTGCCAGTACAGGCAGTACAAACCAGTATCAAGGTAGCGAGAGTGAGGCTGACTTGAGTGAAAATACTCTAGATTGAAAGCTGGGTTAGGTCAAACTCCATAATTCAGAAATCCTCGAGAATCTTGACTGTAAATTGGCACACCTCCAGCCGTCACAACAACAACAGGTGAAAGAACTGATCCACGAATATGAACACTTGTTCCAAGATGTTCCAACCATAGACCCTAACTATGTTCCAACAAAGACAGTAAACCAATGAAACAACATCCATAGAGACTGAATCCAATGAAAGCGTAATATCTCTAGGAAGAAGTCAAATATCTTCTGGATGATGATTTTATTGAACCCAGTAAAAGTGACTGGAGTTGACCGTGCATACTTGTGCAAAAACCAGATCAAAGCTATAGTATGTTCACCGACTACAGAAAAGTGAATACTTTCACAAAGACATACACTTTTCCAATGCCGAGGAGTGATGGTTACATCGATCAAGAGGGAAAAGGTAAGTATTTGACAAAATTTGATCTACTAAAGGGGTTTTGGTAAGTCCCACTGACTGATCATGCTCGTGAAATATTCATCTTTGTAACACCAGACGGATTGTTCCAATACAAGTAAATGCAATTTGGAATGAAGAACTCACCCGCAACATTCCAACAGATTAACGACATCATATCCGGACTAGAAGGGTGTGAAGCGTACGTCAATGATGTTGTCGTGTACAGTGACACCTAGGAGGAACACATCAAACTCACGCGGAAGTTCTTTTAGAGACTGAGCAAAGCAATGTTGACTGTCAATCTCGCAAAATCTTTGTTTGGTTGTTCATGGGAGACTTACCTTGGACATACTATACTGTGGGACAGTGTGAGGTAAAACCTGCATCCTTCGTAAATATAATAATCTCCATAATTGTAATATAAACGACAATTGTAATAAAATCAACCACAAATGTAATAAAATAGGCAACCATTAATGTAACAACCTGGAAAACAAATTTAATAAACAAACTAACCGTAAATGTAGTAATACTCGACCATAAGTGTAATAAACTTGAACTTGTAAAATGTAAAAAACTTGAACTTGTATATTTGATCATTTGTCTATCAATGCCCTGAGTAAATAATGAACTCTAATAAGACTACTGCAATGTTATTGCATACTTCCTGAAGCTAGGTTTCTTTCCCGAAACACATAATAGAATACATTGAAAAAGACAACGTACCGATTAAACCGTGAAAGGAAGTTGAACAGCAGTTGTAGACACCAATGATGACATAATGAAGAAGCGTTAAAATAGCTCGTCAACCTGTAATACCACACAGAGTTTACAAAAGACGACTCAGAACAAACAACAGAGAAACATAAAACCTTATATCAGAAACGTACGCTACAAAACATGTTGTCGAGAGGATATGTTTCAATCTAACTTAAATGCAGTAGAACAAAATTTGACACCCTAGCATTCCCAGTAAAGGAACAAACTTCAAGTGGAATAACATACGAAGACGGACAATCTATCAATTATTCCACACAGTTTACCCACTGTAGATGAATTTTAGATGACTGATGAAGAACGCATGGCAAATTTTCAAAAAACAGCGTTACACAATCTTAGTGTTATACAGTATCTCCACTCTGGAGTAGAGACTGGACTGATATGCAGATTCCAGCTGTGACTCGCTGCGTGACCAATCACTTCTATACACAAATAAATTTTAATGACACATTTGTAAAAAGAAAGATTCTTCCTTGAAAACATTCTTTTTCTTGAAGAGGGGGTGTGTTATATAGGTCATTTTGCCTCACACTCATGACCTGAGATTAATTAATATAGAACAGAAACACTGGAGTGGCATGATTTTCTGTCAAACATTTGGAATCGTGTCTCTGACGTGTTACTTCAAGACTTTGGAAACTCCAGCAGTAGTAATTTCAAGACCTTTCAAGACGTTCACAGCAACGCTGGATTTATTCTGTGGACTTTAAATTTGTGCAACCTCAAGCCTGCAAGCAAGCCAAAGGACTGTTCCCTTTGTCTCAGTGTCTGATTCAACTCTGGAGCTTTGTCCCGTCCCAGCTGACATAAGTACCTTTAAATTTTTACGGTTTGTACTCTGTCTCTTGACTTCGTGATGTAGTTTCATTTTGGTAATAAATTTCGTTTTAAAGGGAAATTGCTGAGTTCACCTTTTTGTTCGTTTTCTCTCAAGTAACACTACAGAAAACATACTGAGTAATCATGTCTTTCCATCAATGCAAACATGAGTAATTAGCTTATATCTAATTAATAATACTTTCTGTGGTGTATTGTCATCCTCCAATGTGAAGCGATGCCAACGGGGTCAACTTGACGCCGGCAGTCATCTACCCTCTATCTCTGAATACATTACCCAATGGTTGTCAGTGCACCAATGAATCGCCCTTTTCCTATGCTTTGAGTGGGAGGACTGTATGTACCATTTACTGAGATATTTGCATAGATTGCATGCAATTCATTGTCAGTTACATCGGTATAACCTTCAAACGTATCACTCCAAATTCTCTTTGTGTCCGTGGAATTGTAGAAACACTTACTTGTAGCATATCATAAATTTTCTGCAACAAGAAAAAGAGAGAATGCAAGTGCTCTAGTCGGTATTTTGAAATTTCAAAACGCCTCCGCCCAGGTCCAATTTGTGTTGACAATAAGCTTGCAGCATATGGATAGGTGTCATGGCAATGGTCAGCTGAGTTTTCTCTTAGTTCTATAAAAGCTGACAGTGCCCCGCTCAAATATGCCACAGACTAGTTTAAATTCTGAAGTGGAACTTGTATGACATTGGACAGTAATCCCATTAGATTTGGTCCACCTCCCGCCAAATTGCCAAGAGCAAAGACAAAGTCCCTGTAGTATCAAACAATCAAAAGTGAGTTCAAATAGATTGTCCGTAAAGTCTAAATTCTGAGGAGACAGAAACAATCGAACACCTGACTTTAGGTTTAGCAGAGAGTAGTGATATCTTCCTTGATTCCTTTCTCGGATGACTACGGAAGGGGGCTGCCATAGTGAATAAGAAGGGTGCGCAAAAGATTGTGGGATGAGCCATAAATTCTTAGATCAAACCAAATTAATTCTGCCACCATATAACATTAATTATAGGTACTAGTAAAATTAATTATAGACTGCATGATATTATTGCAGCATGTTAAATTAAAGAAAAAGACAAAATTATTTCAATATACTGACAAAATAAATTCTAGTTTACAAAAAATCAATTCCAACTCATAAAATTAAATTTTCAACAGATTAAGGTAGATAAATACCAAATCGTTCATTTTTCTGTCAAATTTTCAAAATTCTCTGAGAATATGCCTTGAAGTAAGACCCAGAATTGAGATGTGTCGCCAGTTCAAGATAAGGAATGGTTTCCGTGTAATTCACGATTTTTAAAAATCAAAACAAATGCACATGCCTATCCTGGTTAAATCGGGGAGCTTTTGTAAACATTGTGGACACATTTGCATTGCTATTTGCATAATCCCCCTTGAGTGACACAACGGTGCGTGGCACTAGCTAATTTACATAGTGACATGCTGTGACTTCTCCAAACACCAGGATTACTTCCGTCTGTAAACAATAAACCGTAATTAAATGTTTGTCGAAGTCTAGTCCAATAAACAAGTATTCGTACAGTTCCAGACATAGTCTACACCAGACAGCAAGTCATTTTTCTCAGTGTGGTCAAGACATCGTGTCAACGACGATTTCTCAGCAGTGCGACATTTTATCACTCTTTGCTTAGGGTTGGTCGGAGCCTGCACACGCCGCTTTACGTCTTTTTCGCAATGTTAGATAAATATATTTTTTCACCATAACCCAAACGGGATTCGAACCCCACTATAAACAATTACACAGTGTTCATTCTAGGATTTAAAAAAAACGGGGAATTCTTGGCCCCAACTCCTGTCCCAAGGGGGCCATTTTAGAAAATCGGGGGCCATCATCATCACACATGTAAAACCTTGAATTTTCTGCAGAAAATACTATAGTCTATCAACTCAAGAAAATTAGAATACTGGAGATCGGGTCCCCGTAAACAAGTAAGCCTACTGCAAAGTTGTCCCTTGTACGTACGCAACAGGCCCAACAATGGCAACAGCAAACCGCTTGGTTTGATTCAATTGTTTACGTAACTCATGTGATGAATTATTGATATGTCGGACTAGAAGAACTGTACAAATTGCTAAGGACTGTGATTTTGACTGTGGAAACAATCATGATCAAAGCTTAGCGCAATGGTAGGATTTCTCCGAGAGTGGCCCTCGATTTGCACGCATCGACGATTAGGCTACTCATACACTGATATAGCACGAGAGTGTAACCTGTATGACCTAAATAAAGAGATCAATACATCAACTTTTAAACATAACTTGTATGTATTAGTAAATTTACGATCATTGGTTCTGGCCAAAGGGTTTTACACAGCGGTGTTGTTCTATGCAAAGACCTGGCCACTCTGGAAAATGAGATGTGTCCGACCTAAAATGTGTTGCTCTTCAAAACGATCATGGATGTTTTCCTTGCACTTGCAGTGTACAACGTTTCTTTTGTATGGACGGTAGACATTGCAAACGCTTCAATTTAAGGGACTGCTCGATCATCCTGGGTTCATCAACTACACCAGCGTTAAAAATCCGAGTGTCGACTAGCTTTCCACCATTACGCAGCGGCCAGTGCCTTTGTTTTATATTCATCAGCCATGCCACATGCGAATGGCTCCAATACACCATTGCCCCGTACATCAGTCCTTTCTACCCAGCTTCCTATGTACCACCATAAATGCTGTAGTGGGTATTTAATTGCAAAGGTTGATGGGTAACTGAATCGTTTTACATGTCACACTATGACTGAGGTAATGACCTTCGGGGAGCTACGCGAATGTATGAACTACGTGAACTCTGCATGATCGACCCATTCATATAATGTTGCGCCCATAGTGGCGCATCACACGTAGAAATGAGGGCCATTCAAGATTTTATTGCGCAATGACGCATCCTAGAATTAACTTTGCAATTAGTGCGATAGTACACTATCAAGTCTACGGTTCTGCAATGTCTACATAGCGTGTGAGGGGAGTGTGATCTGGGGAACGCAAACAAGCTTATCTACATATGAATTTAGGACACGCCCGCTATCAGTAATGACTGCTGACGTCATTGTTTTTACCACTGAAGCCATTTGCTGTGGCGATGTGTCGACACGCAAGGCTCAGAAAATTGGTAGTTTTCCGCGATTTATTTTACTTTCCTGGGACTTTTTCTCTGAACAACTGTCATTCCCGGCCGACATCATCACTAGGTAACAAAGTATGCCCATTTTGAGGCTCGTGCACGTTTAATTATCAAATGCCGTAGCGTAGAAGTATCAAAACATGTTTTTTTGCGTTTTTCTCGAATTCAATGTGAGAATGAAGTACCCTTCTTTGGCACCTCGTCAATTCGCGCTCACAAACACTAGCTGCTTGAAATTCACACCGTCCATTGGAAACATAACGACCTCAAAATCCGTGTCTGGGATTTCCTTTATATGCCTTTGGTTTTTTTTAATGAGCTCTTAAAGGTGTTGGGCGAAGGTGCTTTTCAAGGAATTTTAATTATCACGCCATATAATTTGAATGGAGCCTCCGAGAAAAAATCGCAGACACGGTTTTGGAGGATATTGTAAAGGCTTGTCAATGAAGAAATTCCAACCGGAAATCTTGCAGCGTGTTCGCAAAAGGCGGGAAGGTTCAGAAAAACGCTTGTCACGTGACTCTTATGCAAATATTGGCCGTGTACTGTGTTTGGTCGGATAACTCTATATCAGGGCTTTCAGAAAATGTATACTTTATTGGGGTTTGGGACGTGTTCAATTGAGAAAAAAATGAAAATCTGAAAGTGTCTAAAAGGTATTTATCTACCTTAAATTAGTTCAAAATATGTAAATTCAAGCTAGCGATAAAAAATAATTCTATGCCACAATATATTAATTCCAGCATGTAAGATCAATTTACTACATGTTTAATTAATACAAGGAATACAAAATATTAATTGCCTGGTACTAGTAAAATTAATTCAAGAATACATAAAATTAATTTTAACACATTAAAATTATTGCAGCATAATTTTGACCAGCACGGGTGAATTTTCGCATGCATTCTATGCCATATTGCTCACAATTTACCAGAGCACTGGTTACATAAGTAAACGTGATTAAAGGTATGGCAATCGATCCCAGGGCCTAGGAGTGGTACATGTAAAACAGTATGTATCTTTGCGTCAGAGGCGGAATAAATAGTCTAGTCGGAAGGTAGGGTTCCCATGCACCCCATGGATGTATTTTTTTAACCTACATTTTTGTAATCCTTAGGGTCTATATTTAATGAATTTTGATGTTCCCAAAATCAAATCGTGTCCCATGGGGTTCATTTGGCGCCATCTTTGCCGCCACCTTGGCCGCCATCTTGGATTTCAACAATGGGGTAGGGGTCACGTATCTACCGCTCGACGGAAACAGAAACAATAAAATACTATAAACGTTACATGTTTAGAAAGCCAAGATCATGGCCTTTTCATTGATATATAACTTAATAGGGATTAATTAATATTCGAACGTCGATTAGACTTTATATCGGCCATTGGCCGTAAATCGTAAAATTTGCTAAATTTCACACCCAATAATTAAGTTCCCGTTCCTCCAAACAATTTTTCATAAGGTATTTATATTTTTTGGAAGAACTCAGTGTGATAAACAAGAAAAACAACATTAAAAGTATGTGTCTTGTTGTCTTGAGATTTAGTGGGTGCATGAGCTTGTTTTCTTATTACGCGGTATGCCACATATCCGTGTGTAATATAAGGGGTAGGGGTAATGTTTCCCTTTCTGTTTCGAATCATGAATGATGAAACCATATAAATATTACAGTTTTCGAAAGTGCTGCATCAGACCTTTCTAAAAATATATAGATTTATGGGGAAAAGTTGCATATTTAAAAGTTACAAAGCTTAAACCTTTCGGTTTGTGTCGATTTTAAGTGATTTTTTAAGAACGAAATTACAACATATTGGGTAGGGGTAATGTTTCCCTATCTACCTCGAATCATGAATTACAAAACCATATAAATGTTACACTGTTTGAAAGCTCTGAAATGGGCCTTTCCAAACATGTATAGTTTTATTGGGAAAAGTCCATATTTTAAAGTTACAAAGCTTAAACCTTTCAGTTTGTGTCAATTTTAAGTCATTTTTAAGAACGAAATTACAACATATGGGGTAGGGGTAATTTTTCCCTTTCTGCCTCGAATTATGAATCATGAAACCATATAAATGTTATACTGTTTGAAAGCTCTGAAATGGGCCTTTCCAAACATGTATAGTCTTATTGGGAAAAGTCCATATTTTAAAGTTACAAAGCTTACGCCTTTCAGTTTGTGTCAATTTTAAGTGATTTTTTAAACAAAATTATAATATAAGGGGTAGGGGTAATGTTTCCCGTTCTGCCTTGAACCATGAATTATAAAACCATATAAATGTCATACTGTTTGAAAGCTCTGAAATTGGCCTTTCCAAACATGTATAGTTTTAAGTAAGTTGCATATTTGAAAGTCACAAAGCTTAAGCCGTTCAGTTTGTGTCAATTTTAAGTGATTTTTTGAACAATATGCACAAAACAGTTAGTCCGTTGGCCAGGTATCGAAATCATCCCCTCTAAGGCATTTTACCCACTATGATTTTCTGTTAGCTAGTATTCTCAGCTGTCATAATCTGCTTATTTTCCATTTAACTGATGGTGTGTGAGAGTGTAACGACTTGTTTGTGAAGGGCTGTCACGCCCTCCGTAGTAAAATAGGAATGGGTTAGGGGTAACATATTTACCGCTAGTCGGAAACAAAAACAAAAAAGTACCATAAACAATACATTCTTAGAAAGCCCAGATAATCCCCTTACCATTGGTATACAACTAAATGGGGATAAATCGATATTCAAACATCGATTAGATTTTATATCGGACATGAAATGTAAATTGTAAAATTCGCTTAATTTCAAACCCAATAATTAAGTTCATGTTCCTCCAAACAATTTTTACAAGGTATTTATATATCATTTGAAAGAACTTAATGCAATAGAGAAGTAAAAAAAATTAAAAGAGTGTATCTTCTTGAGACTTATGGGGTGCGTCGATTGTTTACCTAATATATGGTATGCCGTACATCCCTCTATAATATACATTTAAGGGATAGGGGTATGGGTAATGTTTCCTCTCCTACCAAACGCAGCGAATAAGGAAGCCACATAAATATCATATCTCTGAAACACTAACGCAGTTGTTTTTCCAAAAAGATATGGCTTGAGGGGGTAAACTCAAAAATTATGCAGTGACAATGCCTAAACTCAAGAGTTTGTGTTACTTTACTGACATTTACTTGTTAAAAGGAACATAGAAAAATACTCTATAGGCATTAAATAGCACTAAAAAGCTAAAATGGTGGTTAATAAAAGACGTTTTACTCATTTCAATAACTCAAATTCGGGAAAGAAAGTTAACAGCTATAATATGTCAAAAATTATATATTCCAAACCCACAAACACTAAATTGGATGTCATAGTCGTCATGTAAAGTTGATATGACAGCAGCAACAATCAATCCCTTTTCTTTAATTGTATCGCGAGAGATATATAAGCAAAAAAGCACCACTTTGAAAGGATACCACACGGTTTCGACCGGTAAACAACACATACGCACGAACTTCAGTCGTGTGTATAAGGAGTGAAATGGTCAAAACCGAGCTCGAGTGGTGTACCCAACTTATAGGGGTTGTTTATCGCTATATTATATCAGTATATTGAAACTTGTGATGAAAATACAAACAATGTGAAAGAAACCCACTTTGGAGATAGGAATGGCCAACTTTACAGTATATCGTAAACACATGCACAGTCACGTGACCGTCTGGGCAAATCAGAGCTCACTATTAATAGTGTTACTTTTAATACCACACGGGAACACGAGAGAATCTTATATCGCTGAAAACCAATCACCATTAATCCACAATACAGCTTCTCCATAATAAGATAAGATGGATCGACAACACTTTACCTTCCTTACCAGAAAACAAGAGATCATAACCAATTTTTCGAAATTATTTTACAACGCAAAACACTATATACTCCCAATGAGGATTACATTTTCGACTGGGTACTAAAATTCAATAGCAAAATAATTCTGGAACTAAAACCCGAAAAGCCAAATGTCACAGAACGCATTCAAATTACGCAACTAAATAGTAAACAGAAGGCGAACAAACACTCTCTACACCAAGCAATATGAAGGCGAGACAAACCTCAGAAAATGACAATAAAGGCTTACATTCCCATTGACACCTCAATGTTTAAAATGCCTTGTGATTGAATCTTTCATTAGTTTCTTATCATGGATGACATTTAACCAATGTTAGACCCTGATGTCTTTGAAGCAAAGACCCTACAAACGGACGTTTTAGGGTCAATGCTTGAAGATACCATTTCCACCAGCATGATCGAATCAGAGAGACTAGATTGATCTAACTTTCGAGCTAGATCAGCCACCAGCAGCTGAGAAAAAATAAGTCAACATAATCATCAGAGTCAAGCGAGCTAGACAACGGCTTCATACATTATACTCCACAGAGAGGACATTCTTACACAATTCACAAAAAGCGTTCAAAAGCTTCGTTAAAGGCATTGTTCGTGATCCCAGGGACGGGCATGGCTGGTTGCGTGGCAAATGCAAAATGTTAGTCATGCTGAATCAAGGTGTAATCAAGTAATAGCTTATTTATAGATTGGGGAAATCCTAATCCTGATAGTAATGATGGAATATAAACTTTGTGAAAAGTTGAGAAAATTTGCCACTTCTTTGATTTGTATGTTTTACATTCCATGTTGTACTAGCCTGTACTATACAAGAACAGTCAATACATCCGGCAAGTATTCTGTGCTGTTCTTTTATAGTTAGGTCCCCGCAATCCGAGATAAGTCTTTCTATAGTGTCAACCATTCTCTTCGATTACTGTAATCTACTCCAATAAATTCCCATTTAACTCATTTGTATGATTACAGGGAAGCCTAAGCCTATCTCTTACAATCTAAGATTTGAGATATTTGACAACAATATATATGCAATTTTCATATTTTTCATAGGCCTAAATAACACACAAAAGAAAGTCATACTCAATGTTTTGTCCAATTGAAAGTCAAATTTTCACCGAAACAAGTAGAGGTGGCCATCTGTAAGCCAAACGAGAATTAACATTAGCAAAGATGGATATTAATTAAGCCTTTCCCATTTCCGATCCCAGTTACTCATACAACGGGGTATAAGCGAAAGCCAAGAGTATCGAATGTGTTGAAACCTAAGTGGCCCCTATTCAGTACCACGTAGCCTACAGGTACACCTTAAAGAATACTTACGAGGCCAAAATACCGAGTGTTGAATTCCTTCAAAAGTGGCAACACCTGGAAAGACACTGCGGCAACCAATTTATCACCCTTATCTCTAACTATTTACCTCTACACCCAATAAAGCACCGGACTCAAGACAGTTGTACATCACAAACTTAAGAGAGCGATCGAAGACACTCGCTACACAGAACGCAGGATGGAAGGCTGCAAAGACGATTCTTCAAATAGGCAAAAAAGAGGCTAAAAACAACACAAACATTCACAGCAATGAGACAGGTCGGGTTTTCTTCCTATACTACGGTACAAAACCAAACCAAAGGGTCTTTTAAAGGCCACCGCACTTCCCTTACAGCCCGGCTCGAAATGGACTGGGATCATGATTAGTGCCAAGTTTGGTTGGGCGTTTTGGGGCATGGCTCTGCATAATGAGTCTGTTGGTAACGGTTGCGATCGTTCGCATTATCTGCGGATCTGTTTGCTCTCAGATCACGCTCAGGCTCGGACTAATATAGATACGTACAGCCTTCGTTTCTAGGTTCGTTTCAGTCATGCCATGGCAAATACTCGAAATAAAAAAGAAAGGAAAACTATCAACTTAATCAAACAAGAGTTTGCTTGAATGAATTTACCGAAGTTTCAGGCCATATCAACGTTCGTTATGTGAATGATTCAGCTGCTGACCGCCATGTACATACGGAATATTGGCGCCATCTAAAGTCGAATAATTATCAAAAAAGTAAAAAGCTTATATCTGGGCTTTCTAAGAATGTATTGTTTATGGTCCTTTTTTGTTTTTGTTTCCGATAAGCGGTAAATATGTTACCCCTAACCAATTCCTATTTTACTACGGAGGGCGTGACAGCCCTTCACAAACAAGTCGTTACACTCTCACACACCATCAGTTAAATGGTAAATAAGCAGATTACGACAGCTGAGAATACTAACTAACAGAAAATCATAGTGGGTAAAATGCCTTAGAGGGGATGATTTCGATACCTGGCCAACGGACTAACTGTTTTGTGCATATTGTTCAAAAAATCACTTAAAATTGACACAAACTGAAAGGCTTAAGCTTTGTAACTTTCAAATATGCAACTTTCCCCAATAAAACTATACATGTTTGGAAAGGCCAATTTCAGAGCTTTCAAACAGTATAACATTTATATGGTTTCATAATTCATGGTTCAAGGCAGAACGGGAAACATTACCCCTACCCCTTATATTATAATTTTGTTTAAAAAATCGCTTAAAATTGACACAAACTGAAAGGCATAAGCTTTGTAACATTAATATATGGACTTTTCCCAATAAGACTATACATGTTTGGAAAGGCCCATTTCAGAGCTTTCAAACGGTATAACATTTATATGGTTTCATAATTCATGGTTCAAGGCAGAACGGGAAACATTACCCCTACCCCTTATCTTAAAATGTTGTTTAAAAAAATGACTTAAAAATGACACAAACTGAAAGGCTTAAGCTTTGTAACTTTAATATATGGACTTTTCCCAATAAAACTATACATGTTTGGAAAGGCCCATTTCAGAGCTTTTCAACAGTATAACATTTATATGGTTTTGTAATTCATGGTTCGAGGCAGAATGGGAAACATTACCCCTACCCCATATGTTGTAATTTCGTCCTTAAAAAATCACTTAAAATTTACACAAACTGAAAGGCATAAGCTTTGTAACTTTAAAATATGGACTTTTCCCAATAAGACTATACATGTTTGGAAAGGCCCATTTCAGAGCTTTTAAACAGTATAACATTAATATGGTTTTGTAATTCATGGTTCGAGGCAGAAAGGGAAACATTACCCCTACCCCATATGTTGTAATTTCGTTCTTAAAAAATCACTTAAAATCGACACAAACCGAAAGGTTTAAGCTTTGTAACTTTTAAATATGCAACTTTTCCCCATAAATCTATATATTTTTAGAAAGGTCTGATGCAGCACTTTCAAAAACTGTAATATTTTTATGGTTTCATCATTCATGATTCGAAACAGAAAGGGAAACATTACCCCTACCCCTTATGTTACATACGGATATGTGGCATACCGCGTAATAAGAAAACAAGCTAATGCACCCACTAAATCTCAAGACACATACTTTTAATGTTGTTTTTCTTGTTTATCACACTGAGTTCTTCCAAAAAATATATAAATACCTTATGAAAAATTGTTTGGAGGAACGGGAACTTAATTATTGGGTGTGAAATTTCGCAAATTTTACGATTTACGGCCAATGACCGATATAAAGTCTAATCGACGTTCGAATATTAATTAATCCCTATTAAGTTATATATCAATGAAAAGGCCATGATCTTGGCTTTCTAAAAATGTAACGTTTATAGTATTTTATTGTTTTTGTTTCCGTCGAGCGGTAGATACGTGACCCCTACCCCATCGTTGAAATCCAAGATGGCGGCAAAGATGGCGGAAAAGATGGCGCCAAATGAACCCCATGGGACACGATTTGATTTTGGGAACATCAAAATTCATTAAATATAGACCCTAAGGATTACAAAAATGTAGGTTAAAAAAATACATCCATGGGGTGCATGGGAACCCTACCTTCCGACCCGACTAAAACTATGAGTGTATCTATTTATCCAGGAAATCTTAATCCCGACTGCTATGTTTGTACGCCCATACAGCCAGTCGACGTTAGGGACACAAAAAACAACGAGGAGCAAACAGGCAGTGGTTTTGAACAAAATCAATGTACCGGTACTTCACCGATGTCTGTAACTCCATACATGAAAATATTTGTAGCTTGACGCACTTTGAACATAGCTTGTAACAAGGGACAGTGGAAAGCCCATGGAACTACGTGTACAACTATAACAGCCACTCATGTAGTTGGTGCACTGTGCAGGTTTTTCCGATCAACGGCTTTGACGGATGGTGGACTGACCTTTCCTACCGCAATTGTTATCTCCCTCGATTCAGCACAAAATTTTCGTATGGACTATTGATGCAGTGTTTACAGTTGTTACGTGATGGTAAATCCTAGTCGTATTTACGACTGCTGCGTAAACAGTCACTGAATAAACTTTGCAGGCATTTACGAGCACTGGATATTTTTACCGTTTTAAATCAAAAACCGCCCGTATACGCGTATGACGGTGACAAAAACAACACAAAGAATCTGGCGTATATTGTTACTGAATTACTTTGACCAAAAAAAATTCACCCAAATGCCGAACGGTGATCATACAGAACTCTGCAGGTTTCTGGACTAAACGACCCCAAACCGACTTTACCCTACAAACTGGGAATATACTAAATTTACCTTGAAAAAAATTCAAACTGTGTATCGTATTGAAAAAATTTTACCGGGGCCACGGAACAAATTAAAAAACCAACAAATCCCAACAGAAACAGTGGAATGATTATTAGTGTGCAAGGTCGCTGTATTATATGTCAGGGTAAAAAATTCTAGCTTTGAAATTTCTGGACGGTACAAAAGGCGGGGCAGAATTAGACAAGATTACGACCAATGTGTTACCGCCGATGGTACATAACGTACTGTTGATAGCAGGTAGTTCGGTGTCCAGTGAGAACACTATTCCCGATTTACTATGGCTGTTGATTTGAGCTGCCTCCGATAGAAAATTTTCAACACAAAGACATGATATCAATAATATTTCGAGATTATAAGTACCCGCTGTCTTCTCGCCAAATTGCTGCGATCAAGATCATTATGATAGAAGCAATTGACCGCCGAACACCTGCTTGCTGATCTTATACACAATGTATAAAAATGGATTATTCCTACTGAGAAATACGACAGCAAATATTGCAATGTGAATTTCTTACTATCTTCCTCGCAATGGTTTTACATCTGTATCTATTTTATCGCGGCCACTGGACCATTTCTGACGATTTTCACGAACAAAGAATCAGTTCACACTCATCGTGGGAACACATGGCAAAGCCGTTCAAAAAAATTTCATCACATGAAAGATTACCGTAATCCCCGTTTCAAAGATGTAGGAAATGTATAATGTGTTGTTGTTCATCTTGAAAAATCCCGAACTGCAGCCTCTAAATACAAAATGCTTTTTCTTCTGAACAACTTCCTGACAACTTTACAATCACACTCCGGTCATCACATGACGGTTGTAACCGTACGTGTGCTGCCGCCAATGGAGAATCAAAAGACTTTAAATCAAAAGTCACAAAGTATAGAAAACATATCAATATCCAAGCATTGTAAAACAGAGTAATTTTGATAAGGTCAATTTATTGTATATTATAAAAAGTCTCCAGGCCACTCGGAACAGCGTAAGATTTTGATCTTACTCGTTCGAATACTACACGCCGTAGGTAAAAATGGGAACTCAGATCGTTATTTAATGCTTCCGCCAAGCCAGTCCGCTTAGCTAAAGAAGGTGAAATGACCATAATTATTATTGCTAGTCTCTGTAAATTTTGCCGACTATTCGTCAGTAGTTGTCGAATTTCTTCAGTTTGTCCGAAAACTATGTCAGTGAATGACGTAAGTTTCGAGACACCTGAGTGCGAACTCAATGTCGATATCGGGATAGCAAAATCAGTTACAGACAATCGAGGAAGAACATAAGAGTCTATAAATCTGCGAATTAAATGAATCCTAAGTTACTATGAAAGTAGAAAAGGTAATGTTGTGCCCTGGTTGGGAAAGAAAAGTTGATTAAGATTTAAAAAAAAACCCGTCAGATAGTAAAAAACAAGCCCAGAAAAACGTATAGAGAAGAACGACATCACGGCGATCTTCAGACCTTTCATCATGTTTCAGTCTGAACGGTCAACATTTGGTGCTATAATCTATTTCAAGTGTCTATTTTTGGTCAAATCTGACAGAGATGAATCGCGATTTAGTTTCATCGCCCCTACCCGACAGGAAATACAACCCTTTTCAGAATTAGAGCGCGAAGCCACTGCAGTGAACTGCAATAAAACTGCTCACACTAATTAGTTTCAGCTGTAGCCAGCTGGCAAAGTCGAAAACATTGTATGTCCCATGCAGACAGTTTGTCTGGGGAAGTTGAAATAAAAAAGATTTGTACATGGACCAGTGCATGGTAATGTTACATTGTATCTTAATCTTGAACACAGGGTGCCAATCGTAGACTCTCATTTACAACTCGAGCCTAAGACAGAGCTAGTTTTGCCTTTGTACAAGCATACTTTTTGGTCTTTATCAAGTAGCCTTGTTCAACACCAAAGTGGCCACGGCTACAGCTGAAACTAATTAGTGTAGGCAGTTTTATTGCAGTTCACTGCAGTGGCTTCGCGCTCTAATTCTGAAAAGGGTTGTAATGCAGCTCATGGGCACCTGTATAATCGTGGCGTGAATGTATCCAATGGCCGTCCACTGCATGGGCCATTGACCGTGCATCGCCAGCAAACAACGGTTTTGGACGTCACGAGAGCATTTTTTTCGCAGTCTGTGAGCGGTTGAGTGATTTGGGTAGGCTTCATAGATCGGAATCGAGTTGATTTCAGCCGAAAACAGTTAGTATTTTTCGTGCTCCGTCCAAATTGGATCCGCATGTTGCCGGTTTTATTCATGGCAATCAACAGAGCTGCGGTGGGAGGCCGTATAACGCCGGGACACCACGGCATCGTACGCAGGGCTAAGCCACAACATATTTCCAAAAGATTTATCGTAAAATATCGTACTGCAGGTCAATATACACATCACCCATTCATAGGCCTACAGGTACACAGATCAACAAACAAACAGGGAGAGGCAATCTGCTTGAAACCATGAAATAGTCCGTTTGTGTCTGAACTCATCTGAGACTCGTGTTCAGTAACCGTTGGTCAAGTATTTCGCTCGGTTGTAAGAATCGTTTATTTATTGTTGACATCGTAATCGATCAGATGTACACAACAAATGTTTGATCGTTTTGCACCTTTGCGCGTCCCCTCGTGATTGACAGCTGTTTGAATGCTTTCATCTATTGTTCCTTGGACGCTTCGAACACAGGATCGAAGCAGTTTTGGCATCAAAAATCAACTTAAAATGGAAAAAATGAGAGAATTTAGCCAACAAGGTGATGCCACAAGTATTCACAAAACGTAATATGTTGGAACAGTGCTTAATTTACACCATGGTTCTTGAAAGCTCCAGATTTTCGGGAGCATTCGTTGACGCTGTTACCGTGTGCCACTCATATTGGATTATGAATGCCCAGGGAGATAGGGGGTATTTATAGGCTCCCCCTGCCTTTAAGTCAGCGATTTTCTTTAAAATAAAATTTATTTAGATAAACAAAATAAATCACTTAGTCAGGGATAATGTAAATACTTATCTCAGCTGGGACAGCACAAAGCTCCAGAGTGACGTCAGACAGACTGGTCTGTGAGATTTTCTTTGGCTTGCAGGCTTGAGGTTGGTCCGTTTAAAGTCCATAGAATAAATCCAGCGTGAGAATGAAGGTCTTTTAAAGTCTTGAAATTTACACTACTGAAGGGATCCCAAAGTCTGACTGAAAAAATGTGCTGCCCCTATTTATACCCAATGATTCGATCAAGCAAATATACAGCAAAAAACCGAGTCAGCGTGGACTCGCTATTGTGCCTCGCAACAAAATAAACGCAGCCACTGACATTTTTTTACAGACAAAAAACAGAGACAATGTAGCAAAACGCTAAGAAATAATTTTTACTGAAAAGGCGTGCTGGCATTACAAGGACTTACTTTTTTTGAACGTGTTGATTTCATCATGGATGTGTTAGACGAATATATCTATGTGTTGAACAAAAAAAATTAAAAGTAAATTTCAATATTATCAATGATGTTGTCCAACTTAGAAACTGAAGCAAGGGTTGTCCGTCTTTGGTAAAACAACTGACCCTAAAAACGAATAGTGTCTATGGAAAACACACTGGGGATAGTCGCTGATGTGTGCGGGGGGAGGGGCAGAGGAGTCGGTCACACAGTCGATGACGATGTGCTTGCTATCGTCAGAATTTCATCCGGACGTTTATAATAGATGTAGGGTGATGTAGATGGCATTGCATAACATGGATGCAGTGTATAATACTGGCAATACTGACAGCAATCTGTATTGAGCTGCTTGCTGTAGCGTTTGTTCAGTTGATGCTGTCCAAGTCTGAGTTTTGCTCAAGCTACAGTAGCACCTCGATTAACCAAGGAAGTTTTTCACCGTGTACATGCAGGCGCAGGAAACTTTAACCACACCGTTCAAGCTTCTTCTGTACAGGATATACCATATTTTTGGTTTTATTCTCCACTCATCATGAGGAACATTTGTCACAATAAGAGTACAAATTGTGTCTTGAGTTACTGAGAGTTACTATGACTACAATGCTAATCAGTATCAGTATCAGATTCTTTACCAAATTTTAAAACTGGTGCATGCATAATTCGGTCAATTTGCTTTGTCATTTATCAGCGAACAAGTCAACTAGTTCAACGTAAAGGTGACGATGCGATGCTGTACTTCAAGGTAACGGGATTGGGAATGGCTTACACTCGAGGCCCGAGGACACTAGTTGTGTAGGTACGTTTGACGTTGACCTACATGATCCGCAAGGATTACTTTTTGAGCAAAAATTTGGTGGTATTTGTAGTTGATTCATTACATTTGCTAACTCTGGTTACGTTTCCTGAATACCAAACCAATAAATGTAAACGTACCACATTGTTTCTGCTACAGCGACCGCTACAAGTACAGTGAGCAGTGACAGTTCGTGAGCGAGCACGGACGTAGGGCCCGGGTCACCATCAATGATCGTTCAGTACACTGGCTCTTGACTCAATGCAGGCGAACCGCTAGCCGTCACTGATGCAATAATTTTTTTTATTTTATTGCATCAGTGACGGCTAGCGGTTCGCCTGCATTGAGTCAAGAGCCTGTGGTTCAGTGTACAGCCTTCCACGATGTGTACGGGCTGTTGCATCTGCTTATTTTCCTGAAAAAGTGTTTGCAGTTTGGCTAAATAATCACTCTGAAAGGCGCTTTCGTACCTTGGACACTTCCATCGTTAGTATTGCCTATTTAAGTCTACTTTTAAATGTTTGTTTTTTTGTTTGTTTGTTTTTAGGGGGGCATTCTTATAAAATTTACTTCCATCGCGAGCATCACCAATATCTGAATATGACAACATACAAAACAAGTGCACATGCATGGTTACAGAAGTAAGATTATTTCGCAAATAAAAATAACCCAACATAACTGCAAACTATAAGTCATGCGAAGAATTTATTTACATAAGTGACCAAAATTTACCCAGTTACCCGCAGTTTAGCTCTGCGTAGTGTGTTACCAGTGTTATACGGCCTCCCACCACAGCCCTGCAGACTGCCTTTGACAAAACCGCTGGTAGCTCCTCGGAAATACGGCGCACAGTTTCTCCGCCGAAAACGGCCGATTTTGAATCCAAAACTTGCACTGATCTTCATTTTCGAGCACACCCACCTCGCCTAGGTACACGATGTGCTCAGCCGCGCTTGTAAACTTACGCAAAGCCTACTTTTCTCTCTCTTTGTGAGGGAAGCATTCATGGGAGGCCGTATAACGCTGGTAACACACAGCCCTGCTGCGCAGAGCTACCCGCAACTCAATTTGGTCTCTCACGTTCGGAATGTTCAAGGGTCGTAACTGTGAAGGCTAACGTAAACATTTTACATCGCATAGCCACACAGTGGTGGACATGTGAATAGGCTTCCTTTTTTAGACATGATAAGGATCGGATATCGCCAAACTATCTGTTATATTTCCAACTGTCAATGTGAATGGCAGATACATCGTTCGGTCGACCCCACTGGTCGCTTGCGCTGTTGTGTGGACGCCATGTTGAACAAGAGTTGAACTGTGCGGTACAAAGTCGATTATGTTGCATTCCGTGTGTCAACATCGTTGAATTTCTCTCCGTCAAGAAATTCACTTCATCAACATTCTTTATCACAAGGAATTGATTCATGTTACGTACTAAGGTCAATTAGTAGGTGATTCTTCATGATTGACTTTGCTTATATTCATGTGAATAGTTCACGACGTGCAACAAAAATAGTGAAAATATTCTCAAAAGTTACAGCTACTATCCTTTTTACATAAGACTAGCTACATGAGACAGCGACACGTTGGTAGTTAGTCGACAGTTAATTGAGTTGTGTATATAGCTTTCGTAGAGTTAGTAATAAATGTATTGAAAACGATATCGGGCCTCATCGTATTTCATGACATGGTGGCAGCGGTGAACTACTGAACACCAAGAGAAAAGGAAGACGAAGATGGCAGCACAATCAAACATCAAGTCTCCTGAAAACTTCAGCTGTAAAAACTACAATGTAAACCCAACATAAAGATAGAAAAGGCTGTAGACATGGCAATGTATTCTGAAACAGTGACCCACCAAGTATTGGCACAAGGAAAAGCCCAGGCTCTAGACGAAATTGCACAAAAGGGCAAAGGCAAATTTCGGTCTAGTAAAAACCTCCATAGAAGTAAAAAGGAGGACAATTCTAGAGGTGCCTGCACTAGATGTGGCCGTAAACATGAGAAGGGCGATTGCCCAGCCAAAGGAAAGCAGTGTAATAAATGCAAAAAAACCGGGACACTTTGCAGCTGTTTGCAGAAGTAAAGGTGTCAAAGAGGTCACTACCACCGAAAGTAGTGATGATGTTGAGTCAGTAAGTTTCCAGCGGGGTGACTGGCAGGTAAGTTTGAAGATTAACGGAAAAGTAATTAACTTCAAGATTGATACCGAAGCCGAAATCACGGTTATCTCTGAGAAAGCACACAAACACATTCCGAAGTGTGCAATTTTGAAACCACCAGATACCAATCTTATCAGCCCAGGAGGAAAGCTGAACTGTAAAAGATGGTTCATTGCCGATATAAAGCACAAGGGGAAAAATATCATACCAAGGTCTACGTCACTGAGGGAGACCATGTTAATAATCTACTCGGGCGTGAAGTCGCTTGTGAGATGGGCCTAGTAATCAGAGCTGAGGAAGTTGTCAAGCCTGATAGTCCAAAACAAACAAACCAAAGTGTGTTTGGAGACATAGGCATATTCAATTGCAAGCCATTGAAAATACAGCTGAAAGATGGAGCGAAGTCATAGGGTGTTAATACTACTAGGCGAATTCCATTTCCAGTCCTTCCCAAAGCAAAGGAAGAATTGCAGACAGTTGCAGAGAATGATAGAGGGCGGAATCATCAAAGAGGTCAATGAACCTACAGAGTGGTGTGCCCCGATGGTGATGGTCGCAAAATCGACGGGGAAAGTTCGTGTATGCGTGGATCTAAGGAAACTCAATGAAGAAGTGAAAGGAGAAAGGTATGTGCTTCCAAATTTAGAAGACATAGCCCCAAAACTAGCAGGATCCAAAGTTTTTCTCGAAATTAGATGCTTCGAGTGGATTCAGGCAGATTCCATTAGATCCAGCAAGTTCAAGGTTGACTACATTCATCACACAATTTGGTCGATTCTGTTTTAAAAGACTGCCATTCGGAATCACCTCCGCGCCAGAAATATTTCAGCGTTTGATGACAGAATTGTTACGTGACGTGACAATGAGAAAGCAGAAGCAATTATGGATGATATAATTATACATGCGTAAAGCAAGCTGAAGCATTCCAGAAAATGAAGCAATTCGTATCTACTACACCAATAATTGCACTCTACGACCCAAGCAAGCCAACACTAGTGAGTGCAGATGCCAGCAGCTACGGACTAGGTGCAGTCTTGCTGCATTAACACGACGATGTTAAAGGCCTGTTGCATATGCTTCACATACACTAACGAAAGCAGAGCAGCTGTACGCACAAATCGAAAAGGAGTGTTAAGCAGGCGCGTGGGCTTGTGAGAAATTTTCCCGATACATCACTGGTCTAGAGTCATTCATAAAGACTGACCACAAACCGCTAATACTACTGGTCAACAGTCAAGACATCGACAAAGCACCACTAAGATGTCAACGCTTACTACTCAGGTTGATGCGATTCAACGAAAAGTCAGTATACGTACCTGGAAAAGAATTAGTGGTAGCCGACACACTGTCAAGAAATCCGATTCAGTGTATAGAAACTCTGATACGGAAGGAAAAGTACAAGCATATGTCGATAAACATGAAGCAATGGAACTAGGAACACACAACAAGTTCGAAAAAATCAGAAAAGCAACGATTGATGATGAACAACTGAGGTTAGTACTATAATATAGAGTCTAGGATGACTTAAACGAGCAAAAGAAGTGCCAGACGAAATTCAACAATACTACTCAGCGAGAAACCAGCTTTCATTGTATGATGGCAAACTCATCTATCAAGACAGAATTTCATACCAACCACAATGAGAGAGGAAGTCCTGGAGAAAATCCACGAGGGACATAAAGGTGTGACAAAATGCCGTGAACGAGCAATCCATGCAGTATGGTGGCCAGGCATCACCTGCGATATCAAAATGAAGATAGCTAATTGCAAATTCTACATGGAAAATAAACCAACACAGCGAAAGGAGCCGATGATGGCAACGCCATTGCCAGAGAGACCATGGCAGAAAATAGCTGTCGATCTATGCGATCTCTACAATAAGTAATATATTGTCATTGACTACTGCAGCAGATACTTAGAAATCGTACGTATGACAAGTACAACCAGCGATAAGATAAGAACGACCAAGCAGGGTGATAGAAGTCATAGCTAACAACAGTTCACAAGAAAAAATAGATGGTAAGATTTGAATTGCTGTCTCTTCTTCCATGAATAATCATTACATTTTCCTGCATGACAAAATAAAAGCACTGATAGCTGTTACCAAGGTAATGACCACACTTGTAAAAGTCAGTATTGTAACATACCTCCATGCCATCTTCATCTACAGATGCAGAGATAGGTCAACAAAAGACACAGCGTCAGCATGCAGGAAGTGGAGTTGAAAAACGGGTAGGTAGGGGCATCCAATATTATTTGTTTTTCTCTTCTAATGTCTAAAAACGTCATTTAATTAAATTTTTTTGTAAAGCTGTGGAGGAGTGCAATGAACACAGTACTGTGTGGAAATAATGGAAATTGTAAATTATTATTTTTAATGTTTTCTTTTAAATGCAACAGTCATTACTTTTATTACTTCCTTTGGCTTGCAAGTCAACATTGATGCCCCGATGAGTAAGTGTACATACGTGCTTGTACTAGCTTGACCGAATCCATCACGACAGATTAATTGAAACTGTAGTATTTTCGAAGGAAATATATTTTACATGAAGGGAAAACGTAAGTCCAACTTGTGGATGATATTCTTGGTAAGCAAGATGTTAAATAAGGTACAGCCAATTGGGCTTTATGTATAGTTGTATCAAAAAAATTCTTTCCTACTGATTGTAATAATAAGTGAATGATAGGTAAATTAACAGCATTGTACAATTTACTTGTCATCAAATGTGTAGACGTTTCAGAGATTCCTTTTTGGCATTATTTTTAACTTGCATATATTTATGGTTTTAATTGTTCTCATTCAGCACTGAAAATATAGTAAGAAGGCAACTTTCAGAAGGGCCTAGAGTCAGCATTGGAAAACTACTTTTAATTACCTTTGAACAAAAGAGAGAAAGAAAAACTTTAAAGAGGCAGAAAGAGAAAGTCAGGCGCGTCTAGAGCAAAGGCAAACAGAGCTGCTACAAAAACAACTGAAGTTGGAGGAAAGAAGGCAAGCTCTAGAACAAAAACGACTGGAAATGGAACAACAGCAACGAGAACAGGGCATGATGATGATTTAAACTTTTTTCTTTCACGATGCAGAGACACCAAGACCCACCAACTTACTAAGGCCGAAATATCACCAGGGTATGCAGGGGCAAAATCTTGGTAGTGCAGCATAAACTTCTCAGCGAGACCATTGCACGTTTTCTAGAAGTAGCAGTCGGCTGCGCACTGCCTCCTAATTTGCTCTCACATTCATTACACTTGGCCAATGATTTTGAAATATATCGATCAACAACATTTTTGTTGCAATTGCGTCATTTTAACAATATGATAGACTGAGTAATTTTGAAAATATTTCACCTACGTTGTTTTTTTCTTACTTTGGTATTCACATACATTGCACTGCAATTTCACGGTAACTTTTGTAGGAAAAAGCCAAACTAAACTGTCAAAGCAGATTATTTGTAGTTTTTTAATTTTTATTATTTCTATATTTTTCATGGTTTGTGGACATGTAACATTCCTAGTTCATTGCATTCCGTGACTAATACTATAACATGTCTTGCAATTTTTCAACATATTTAGTTTCAGTGTTATTTTACTGTGTTCAATGCTCGGTAACAGTAGCTTAAGATATTTTAAAACTTTTTTCTATTTATCAAATAAACTGTCTAATTTTTCCGAGATATAAACTGTCTCATTTTTCCGAGATTTGTTGAAATATTCAGTCAATAGCTTATCCACACCGTCTCCACAAAATACAATGATGTTAAGCATTTGTCACCAATAAGAATAGTGACTACATGAACCAGATGAAAAACAAGGCTAGCATACTTTAAGCAACATAACAAGATGGTGTAGTAATGCAAAAATACATAAGCAAAAGTGACAGCTACTGTCCATCGAAGTCGCCCATTGTTATCAATAACATTAATCAAAGAGCATTGTATCCAAATATCAGAAAATAACGCTCTTTCAAAACAGTTTTACTGGCCTTTTTTCGGTAAAAAATTGAAAAATGACCATTTACAGGTGAAAATTCATGGCGTAGGTAAGGATGTTTGTCCCCTCAAAATGTAGCTTGATATATGCTTTCATTTGTCTGTTCATTTTTAGTACTACTAAAATTCAAAGATCAATATGCAAAATTCAGGAAAATTAAAATATTTTGCGAAATCTCATTTGATGCCTATATGAAAACTTGGAAATATAAAAAGGCCTATTTTCGAGGTTTGAGGTTCCTCTATCCTAACAGTAGCATAGGAACCTCCATTTTGTCTTCCTTTTTGTGATAAAAGTAGCCATGTCAAACACCCGAAAAATTGTTCTGCCGAGTGAAGTTCACGTAAAAAGTCCCAGCTTTAAAGGCATATTTCTCCTTAAAATGATGTTTTTTTCACTCATGATACTTCATTTTGATTGACATAAACTTCTTCTTTCATTTGTAAAGAAATAAAATTGAAAAAATAAAACCAATAAAAAGTTATACAAACTTGAAAGTTGGGTTTCGTTCTCTTGCGCGGATCGCCAGAAAATGGTGATTTTGCGACCCCTATATTAAATGGAACATTCCACTGAAACGCATGGGTCGATTTCAATGTATGACCCCTTGTTGGAAACCTCAGATAATTCTCTAATGCGTCAGAGCCCCGATGTTGTGATATTCACATGTTGTCATCGTTGGAAATTGAAAGAGGAAATTTGATCGAAAATCTCGACCTCAAGACAGCAAAATTTTGGATGAGCGGCTACCTGATGATAAAATCTAGTGTATATTTAGTAAGATTCGAAGGTTTCATGAAATCTTGTTGAGCGGTTTCGATGGAAATTGATCGACAAGTACGTTGAGCGCGATCGGGAGGTAGCGTGAGTGCCACTATCGACATTTCCGCTGCAAAAATTTTAGCCCGCCGGCCTTTGTTTGCTGTGTTGGCTGTCGACATAGCTTGCAATAATTGTAGTCCACGTGTCTTTGTTCTGCCAGGTTGGCTATTCAGCCACTGGCATGGCCGGGGCTGAATAGCCTACACGGTAAACAAAGGCCCGTGGGCTACAATTATTGCAGCTACCGACATTGTGACTTGGCCAGTGTGTATCGCGTAGTGCGTAGACAGTTTGGATGAGTGTATATTCGCGTAAAGTTTGAAACCACTGCGATTCAGAATTTACTTCAGAAGATGCTTTGGGACTGGTAAATTTTCGTAAACTGAATAAACTGTTACTTTCTTTAATGTTAACAAATGCAAACAAAATTTAGTGGCAGAATACATACATCGCACACTATGAGTGGTTTTTATGGGCTAGCCTGGCACCAATGATTCTAGTTACCCATTTAGCTGACATATTGCTAATTACAGAAACTGACAATGTATAAATCTTTATGAAATTTAATAATTTGCATAAATTAGCATACCTCAAAGGCTGATCAGGGAAACTACATAGGATATGGTCAGACATCATTTTGAATGATTTCATTGAATTCAGCATGTTTGAAAACCTACAATTTGAAAACTCTATGTCTCTATGTGGAAGAATAATCGAGATATTTAATGTTTGCATATTTAATTAGGTGGACTTAGTTTTTCTGTGAACGCACTGTTTTTACGGTGATATTAGATAATATTCAAATTTTGACCGCATATAATTTGTAGTTGAATAAGTTTTTTAAGAGTGAATGGCCACAATTGGTTTCAAAAGGAATATTGCAACAGGTTTTAAGCTTTCATCAATGTTATTTATGTATTATTTCTGATATATTGACATCAAAACTTCATTAAAATTAAAAGTTAAATACTTTCATGAACGGCAGAAAAAAATACGAAAATTTATCACTTTAAAAATCTGTATCTCCGGAATCAATCTTGATCATTCAAGGCTTGCTTTGTTCCCCTCAGTGAGATCTTTAGATTGAAGTACATTCAAATTCTCTACTCCAAATATTTAAAATTGGCCTGACATGGCTAATAAAAGGATTCAAACAACCTATGGGCAAATCTGAAAACAAATAGCAGTAGTTTTGAGGTTGAGCAGATCACCATTTTACCCAAACACTGCATAAAAATCCTATAATGATTACTGTATTAACATGGATTATTGCCTGTATTTTAGCTGAAGAGTGCATATACAGATAAATACAGCCAAGAATTCATTTTTTGTATTAAGCAAGCATGTATTCATGTGGATTCATGTGAATTCACGTGTTTTAATGCTTTATTTAGTTTCAACGAGCCTTTGTCCTATGTTCATTTTCCCATGAGCCGTCGACGGTTTCTGCGATGTTTGCCCGCTCGCGTGTACAATGCACTGTACTGAATACGTTGGAGGTCAAAAGTTCAAATTCGAGCAGGAACCGTCAACGGCTCACCGAAAAACGTTCAAAATACATATTATCATAGTCGGGATAGTTAGCAGGAGTAGGAGATTAGTCGTAGATAGTCAGTGACACAGTAGGTACAGGTTGGTTTATTCAAAGATTATTCTGTTTTATTATTCGGCGAGCTAAATCAGCGACACCGATCGGTGTCGTAGTAAACTACCAAAAGAGCATTTGAGTTGGCTTGCAGCAGTACTGTTGCGGTGACCCTTGACCCGAGCGCGTTCGATAGCTGCCACTAGCACCGCTGCGTTATCACAGCTATATCTGTCTGTGTGTGTACCCCTCAGTCTGTATAACCATCCATGAAAAGATTGTGTTCAAGTCACTGCCTAAAACTAGAGGTCATGCGATTTGGTACATAGCATCACCTTTGGAAGATCTAGATGTGATTAGATTTTTGTGGATTTGATCCGTAAAATTAACAGTCATTTGCATAATTAATTCATTTGTGCTTTAGGCTATATTACTATCTGAAGAATTACTTAATCAAACTTGATGTAACTATGCATACACTCAAAGTGTTCTGTGGTTGCACTATACTAAAATGTTTGATGTGTCCTACAAATAGGCTCATTATATACTTAATGAATTTCTATGATTGGGCTTTATATCAATACTGAGAGCACCGATTATGATTAGACTCACCGTAAAATACTGATCATAAATATAACGGAAGATGAGGGCAACTTCACACATCGGCTCTACCAAGTTTGTTTAATATTACGATATGGTGAATAAAAGGACCATTGCAGTTAGTTTGTGTGGAATACATGGCGAGACACCAGTGAATCTATAGTGCTTTGACCCTGGTCATATGATCTTGGTCCCCGGTAAACCGGTTGGTTGATTGAGTGTTTCGGAACAAAGTGGGGTCCCCTTATCAGTCGCTCTCTTGTTTTGTATTCCCTCTTGGTTGTGTGATAAAGTCATCTAAATAATTATCGTACACTTCTACTGCTTTGTCTAACATTTGGTACTGAAGTAAGAAAATAGATTTGACTCCAAAAGTGTCCCGGTGACCTGAAAAGTGTCCACGGATGATTCCAATGGTAAGATGATACCACTGCTATTATATCAAACTGCCGATACATATTTGAAAGGATTCATTTGACATCAAAAAGATGCCAGGCGAACTTTCAAGTGGTTGTTGCTTCAATAACAAGTCATCGTTGATGACACAGTCCCCACTTGTTAATGGGTACTTTGATTACAGGTCCTCAGAGAGGATAGAGTCCTCTTCATTAGGTCTGTGATAAAAATACTTATGAATAAATTCGCTTGATACATGTCTGAGTTATGGTTCAGGACATGAAAAACTCGTAATAAAATGGCTACACGGCGGCCATATTGGATTGCATAACAAAACAAATTACCATGCATATGTATGACATTGGTAAATCTCCTTGTACCAACTTTGAATAAATTCGCTTGATACATGTCTGAGTTATGGTTCCGGACATGAAAAAAACGTAACAAAATGGCCTAACGGCAGCTATGTTGGATCGAATCACAAAATAAATCAATGTGCATGTGTATGACAGAGGTCAATGTCCTTGTACCAACTTTGAATAAAATCGGTTAAAACATGTCTGAGTTATGGCACTGTATATGAAAATATTGTAATAAAATGGCCGCCTGGCGGCCATATTGGATTGTATCACAAAACAAATCGACGTGCATCTGTATGACATATGAAGTAATCCTTGTACCAACTTTGAATAAAATCGGTTAAAACATGTCTGAGTTATGGCACTGTATATGAAAATATTGTAATAAAATGGCCGCCTGGCGGCCATATTGGATCATATCACAAAACAAATTGATGTGCATATCTATGACATTGGTCAATGTCCTTGTACCAACTTTTAATAAAATCGGTTGAAACATGTCTGAGTTATGGCTCTGTACATAAAAAAATCGTAATAAAATGGCCGCCTGGCGGCCATATTGGATCGTATCACAAAACAAATCGACGTGCATCTGTATGACATATGAAGTAATCCTTGTACCAAGTTTGAATGAAATCGCTTCTTGCATCTCTGAGATATCTGCGTGAACGGACGGACGCACACACGCACGCACGCACGCACGGACGCACACACGCACGGACATGACCAAACCTATAAGTCCCCCCGGACGGTGTCCGTGGGGACTAATAATCGTACACTTCCACTGCTTTGTCCATTATTATGTATTGAATTAAGAAAAAAAATTGACTCAAAAAGTGTCCCGTTGACCTCGAAAATGTCCCCGGAAAATGCACTTGATTATATGCTCCTTCTGCTATATTTAACTTCTTGTAGGTATTTGAAAGAATGTGTTGACTTGAAAATTTACAATGATACCTGTGAAGTATCAGTTATAATTGTTATAGTACACTTCCTTGGTTTCATCCAACATTTTTTATTGAAGTAAAACATCATTTTGACTCTAAAAGTGTCCTTTTGACCTCAAACACTGCATAAAATCCCTATAATACTTACTGTATTAACATCGATTATTGCCTGTTTTTTAGCTGAAGAGTGCATACAGATGAATGAAGTCAAGAATCCACTTTTTGTACTCAGCTTGTATTCATGTGGATTCATGTGAATATACGTGTTTTATACTATAATACAGGCAACTCATTAATGTGAATGTATCTGAATTATTGGGTTTCATGCAGTGAAAGGTGTCTCCGGCAAATTCAGATGATTAGATGCTCTCAAATTTGAGTTACCAATAGAATGTTTGTACACTTCCACAGATTTGTCTAACAATTTGTGTTATATTAAAAAAATATACTCCAAAAGTGTCCCCATACAATTATACGCTCTGTCCGCTATATTAAACTTCTTTTACATGATTGAAAGAATGTGTTGACTTGAAAAATGTAACATGATACTTCTGAAGTATAAATTATTTGTAAGACTATAGTACACTTCCTTAGTTTTGTCCTAAACTTAATAGTGAATTAAGAAAGTAAATTTGACTACTCCAAAAGTGTCTTTCTGACCTCAAAGGTGTCTTCGGACAATTTAGATGATTATACGCTCCCTTTACTATATTCAACTTCTTTTAGATAATTGAAAGAAAGTGTTGACTTGAAAATAGTGGCAGGCGGCCTGTCAAGTTTGAGTTACTTGTAGAATTGTTGTACACTTACACTGATTTGTCTAACATTTGGTATTGTGTTGAAAGATGCATATGACTCCAAAAGTATCATTTTGACCTCAAAGGTGTCCCCAGAAAATTCTGATGATTACATGCTGTCTCTGCTATGTTTAACTACTTTTACACAATTGAGGGAATGTTTTGACTTTAAATAAGTTGTAGGCGACCTGCAAAGCATCAATTACGAATTATTGTTCATATCAATGGATTTGTACGACATACATGACTTGAATTGCAAAATATCTTTGACAACAAAAGTGTCCCTTTGACCTCAAAAGTGTACCTAGATATTGTAATGATTATGCTTTGTTGCGTCATCCAACTAATTTTGTCTAATTGGAGCAAGTTATTCTATCGTTCAAGTAACCGTAATATTGTATTTTATATCTATCTTGAACTTGCAGTTATAGCTTTGACTTCGAAGTTGCACTTCTCAACTAACAAGCATCCTTCCATAAGCAGTGTATGTTTGGATAAAAACACAATCCATTGACATCGTTTTAGTTCTGTTCCAAGCTATGATTTGCGCAGTTGGAAGTGTTAAATACATCAGCAAATACTATGACTTCAAATTTGTCCCTTTGTTTTGGAGCTAATTCTTGAAAAACGCTGACTTGAAGTATTAAATATTATATTATAGCTTTGTCAATACCAGTGAATTTTATGACGTCATATCCATACATTATTACTGATAATGTATTCCATTATTCAGCATTGCGGCCCCACAACGACCAAGTTTTTTTGTGAAAACGAAAAAAGGACGGCGCATTTAAAAGGAGGGAAAATATCGGATAAACTATGTAATACACAAAACTATAAATCTTGATAATGGTGCACAATATTGATAATAATGTCTTACTGTACGATTTATCACATTGTTTGAGTCCTCACGCACGCACTTGTCGTCTGTCTGGCTAGCGCTCAGCATGCAGCCACCGTCCGATACGCTGGTTGTACTACTACGTTTGTTTACAACATGGTTCGCTTCGTTGCCGTATAGGTGAAACAGAACTCAGTACGTTTGCAAACTCCTAGACGATACTGGGTTTGACACATGGCATATTATGTATGTCATTGGCCATGTAAACGATGCAAGCGTGAAAGGCTACTCGAACTAGCCGTAAACGGGCCAACAACGGCAGCTTGCTGTCATCAACCTTGACCGGAAGTGTCTACGGATATACTACGGAGCCATTCAAAGTCTCGGTCCAAGGTCAGCTACTACCAACAATCATGACGACCGTGGACTGTCCGTTGATGTAACATCTCGGCCACCTAATTCTGATGCACTGACTGTAATCCGAGACAACTTTCATTCATCGTTTTTTTCTCCATGTCTGTGATTTTACCTTGCCTTGTTCTCGATATCGCGACGGTACCGAAACCATCCTGTATGTTTGTCAACTGTACCTTTCAAGCACCCGTTTACGTCAAGTTCTGTCGTTTGCCGAAATAAAATAGCTCTCCTCAAGAAGCCATCGAAAATTAAATTTATAGACACAATTATTATTGAAATATAAACATTTGAATAACAATGTTGAACTCTGTTGATATCGTGTGCAATGAATGCTGTACTACTAGCGACATAATAATGATCGTATTGATCAGCTGATACCATGCAGCTCGCTGATCATGCTGATGCCGATGCATGAACATTCCGTTTTCTTCATCTCTGGCATTTTACCGTGTAGGATTTTTGAATGGCATGATATTTAACGGTGATGTTTCAAGTTCGATATAGACGGTAGGGTTAGAGTTACTTTTCATTTCCTTCGAAAATACATCGTTTTTTAATTCAAAATTGAACCGTGAAAGTGCTGGTCATTTTTTGTGCTGAACGTGCGTGTTCAGTGCAGCAGTGCATTGTGCAGTGTGGAGCGCTTGTAATGTGTACAGAGTCAGGGCCGATCATGCTGGACGACGCTCAATGGCTTCAAACTCAGTTTAAATTTCCTTTTTATTCGTTTTCTACAACTACAAATTCACTGGTATTGCCAAAACTATAAAATAATAGCAATAATGCACCCCCTCCCGGCCCATAATGGACTCAAGGAAACTTTCTACTCCATAATGTACTCGGCTTCGCCTCGTACATTATGTCGTGCAAAGTTTGCTTTCGTCCATTATGGGCCGGGAGGGGGTGCATTATTGCTTAAATAATAAATCAGAATAATTTCAATACAGCGATATGACTCCGAACCTTTCCCTCAATTTTACGATACGTTTTTCAAAACAAGCTTTCCTCTAACAACTGTTTAGAGATATTTCTATATCTAAATTGATAGCGTCATCAAGTTTGACTTCAAAACTGTGAAGGACTTCATATAGCGTCACTTTCTATGTTAGGTATTGGATAGTGTTGGAAAAAAATATTAAAAAACCAATAGCCCCCTACAAAACAAATTCGGTCTCGAGCCCTATTCATGTGTATTTCATAATTGGGAATTCGCAGCGATGCTGTGGTGTATCGATTACGCTTGTGTCAAGGGTCATCGTTTCAGAACCGCTGCGAATCAGTCCATAGACTTTTTAAACTAGAGGGCGAACGTTGCAGAGTCCATGGACGTAGGTTCATGGGAAAATAGATGAAACTAGAAAGCATTTGCAAGCAAAAGCAAAGTTCCAGAGACCAGAGCAGCGGAAGAAACAAGAGAATGTGTGACAAAGATAGGTGCAGAATGAAAGAGTGCTTTGGATTTTAATATTCAAGCACGTACCTATAGTTAGGGCTGATAGCAGTAAACACCATAATACAACTAAAAGCAAGGCAGTCCGGGGAATTACAGTACACAGATTACAAATGCCTACATGTATGGTAAAAACGCAACAGATATATACGGGGGCGACAACGCACGGAAATGTACATCAGACAACATTCTCGTGAGCCAGAGCAATAATTTTCGCTCCGCTGACCTACGCAAAAATCAATCGCTTGACGGGTAGCACTGAGTTGTTGCCGTAAAGAGGCGCGTGGTTTACGACGATGATCAGACGAGAGGAAACATCGGACCGAAGGCCGTTGAAATTGAAAACGGAGGCCACATGCATTTTCATTTGATTAAAAGCACAGACTAAAACAATTTTCATCGCTATGTCGCTGTTTTCACAAGATACTGATACCCTAACCCTAACCCTAACCCTAACCGCTCCTCAGAAATACGGCGGGCAGTTTCTCCGCCAAAACAGCCGATTTTGAGTCAAAATTTTACATTGACCTTCGTTTTCGAGCACACCCACCTCGCCTAGGTACACGATGTGCCCAGCCGCGCTTGTAAACTTACGGAAAGCCTACTTTTCTCTCTCTATGCGAGCGAAGCGATCGTATCCGCCGCCATTGTTAATGTCATTCAACCCATGAGCATTCGGGTGAAACAGTATAGCGCCACGTACGGCGAGTATTTGGAGAAAAATACAATCAAAAAGCAACAAAAATCAAAGCGAAAGAAAGCTAGAATTATTAATAGCTAAATGCAATATGATGGTTGAGCAATGCAAAATAAAAAATTAATAAATAAGCAAACAAGAAATGCCCGTAAAACCCGTCCGAGCCGAGCGATGACGGCATAAGCGTGTCGCAATGTATTCTGGGTAATTAAGGTAAAATTTGTGTATAGCATGTTCTATGGTAGTAATACCGGAAATAGAAAGAAAGAAAGAAAGAAAGAAAGAAAGAAAGAAAGAAGGAAAGTGAGCAAAATCTAACAGTTCCAGAGCTTGTCTCTGTAACTAAATATATGTTTATATTATCGAGGTAGCTAGTAGAAGTAGACAATAGGTCGTGAATCGATCGGTGTCATAGTGCCAGTCAAAGTAAACTACCAAAAACGTCTATGGCAGCATTTCTGTCGTGATGAACCCTTGACCCGTGAACGCGATTGATACACTACAGTACTGCTGCAAATTGTATTTCATATCCAATATGTATTTAAGAGCAGCGATCAGAACGACTTCCAAATGTCGATATGACTTCAATGGCGTCATGTCATTTCAAAGACAAGTCATGATTTATATAGGCACTAGCCCTCCCCATTTTTAATTCAGTGCTCAGCCCTAATTTTGTATAATTTTTTTCCAACTTTAAGTAGTAAATAACAGCTAATATCGCATCAAAACTGTCCCTGTGACTACAAAAGCGTCCATTATGCGGTAGGTGTTGTCAGACTTGAGTTTAAACTCCTATCTTACCGGACATTTAAGAATGGTACCACTTTGAGGCCAGGGACCACTTTGAGGTCTTTACACACGTTACCACATTCAGTTCAAAACTGATGATATTTAGAATCAGATACTTAATGTACAATGGTCAATGTGTTTGTTTTCGTACGTTTTTTTAAAAGCTTGTGTACTTTGTCTATTGTCTGTTCTATGTCGTCTCCGTTTATTTTGTGTAATACTGAGTGTTACATAATTGTCTTTCGCATTCGTGTACGTAATCTTTGGTATTGACAATGACTTTGCCTCGACCTTTGTCAAAAACTTTTATGGTAATTTGTCTATTCTTTACAAGTTTAGTTATCGCCACCTTTTGGGCACGCGACATATTCTGTTTCCTATTACAAAAGGGTATATCTTCCATACCGTGTTAATGTATTTGTATTGATGATAGCCCTAGGTCATCTTCTAGGTCTAGGTTGGAAGCAGTGGCCGACTGGTTTTGTGTGAGGCCTAGCAGCTAGGCGATGTTGCCGTGAGTGTGTGGGGGTTCGAATCCCGTTTGGGTTATAGTATAATTTATATTTCCATAGTGTGTACATGTATTTGTATAGGGGATAGGCCAGGGTCATCTTTATGCGGTACATGTATTTATGGATAGGCCGGGGTCACCTTCTGCCATGATGTGTATATGTCAGCACCGGCGAAGATGTAATGAGTGGAAGATCAGAAAACAATTGTAAAAGTTTGAGGGTCAAACACCAATCTTTTTCTTGCGTATAGTAATCGGCAATATATATACACTTCGAAATTTATTAAACAATCCCAAGTGAACAACGCCGGCTCGCGCATTTTGAAAGAAGGACATTATATGTTCAAATTTTTATCCTGTCTTAAATTCTTCACGTGAAACTCCTAACAATATTATGAAATAGACATGCGGACATGTGTACATAACTTAAAAAAGAAACAGCTGCGTATATATGCAGACGATGAGCAATATTAAATCTTTTTGTCTTTGTCTTCACCAGACAAATTTTTGCTCACATATTAAAGGTTTTCATTTTACATTTTTATTTTTTAATACAAACCATACATGTACGTTACTTGCTCCATCAATTTCAGCGTAACTAGTTAACTACAAACGACGTTTTAGCAAAATAAATATGATATATAATTATACTCCTTATAATGTTCTTACATTTTGCCAGATTCGTGTGGCGTTGTTTCGGGCACTATCAAAGTCTTGGTTGGTCCAGTGAATACTGAAAGTAGAAAGTCTTTTGAGTTCCTTAGAGGTGCCAAGATCCAAAACTTGGTAGAGAAAATAAGACTTGAATTCGAAGAGAAGCAGAAAGAAGAAATCATAGTGTACGAACCTGCTGCTATCGAGGGAAACATCACCAAACAAAAAGCATTGACAGCGCCTCTTGATGAATACAACGACATGGAGCTTGTATTCCATGTCAAGGGAAGAGGTCTCTCAACCGGTAGCTATCTAATCTTTTGTCTTCCAAAAAATATTCCTATAGAAGTCCGATTAGATAACGACGTGTTCCGTGAGTTTCTTTACATGGCAGGAGGACACATATCAAGTTGTCAAATAAATTCAGGAAATCCGAAGGAGGTACCCCACTGGATTACTAAGAAACCTAATTCCGTTGAATTTCTGGGGTATATTTTTGTTATAAATTTCCGTATTTTCGTAAAATCTTGTGACTTTGTTAAACCTAACTAGTTAAATGCAAACGACGTTTTAGCAAAATAAATATTATATATAATTCTTAATCTTCAGACCAAATAATTTTGTTCATTTGATGTAAAAAGTATCGAAAGCAAAGCCTATTTGCTACATTTAAGGATTAGAAGTCAGGGAGCACTGAAAGTCAGTCGCTTTAAATGACTTCAACCACTTTACTGATTTCTTTCCAACAGCCATCGCATTAATTTAAAAAATATGTCAGGAGCGATGAAATTATGTATAAATACATATCAGCTAATACTGAAAATATGGACTCAACAACAATTAGGTGACCTGTAGTCACAGAAGACAGCAGACAAGTTTTTTCATGATGATGTCTTAAAGTGTGTGTGTGTTTTTTTATCTCCCAAGATACAATTGCTGAATTAAAATCTTATGTCTGTGATCAAAACATTGCGTGTCTCGGAGCTCCAGGCCATGGGAAGTCGTCTTTCATCAACACCATCTTCAAGGTAAGCAACATACTCTATACATACCCAACTGAGAACATTATAAATCCACGATGCACATAAAACACCTTATATCGCTGACTGTTTCCAGCCCACAACAAGCACAGAATTTGCAGGTTTTGCACGTTGTTTTGCATGCATAAAAAGCCCGCCCTATGCAATGTCCCAATCAGTCACGAATGTAAGAACAAATAAGGGCAAGGTACAGCAAAAAAGGTAATTGCATTTTCCTAGCCTTGGCCGTTGATTTATAGAAAAATGTGTCAAATTATGATATTTCCTCCGTTAATATTTTTCCAAACCAAGTTAGTAATGTAAAGAATGCATCGTAGTACCAGTTTATCTCCTTGACTTAATTTTACGTTTTGGGTAACAACAGTGGAAATGTATCTTTTTGTGGAAATGTATCTTTTGCCTTTTTTACCATCCCAGCATGTTGATTCCAAGTTGATTTTTCTTAAAATTCTCTGTAATTTGTTCCGAATAATTCATAACAAATCCAATCACAGGAATAAGCTCGAGTGCTGTAATTCAAGAATGAAAGAAAGTACATTTTGGATAAGCTTATGTAAGCTATCATTAGGATGACATTCTCTTTTTAATTTTTCTTGAATACCTGTCCCTTTATCTTGCTTATGGTTATTTCACATGTAAGTATCTGCAGACGTGGTGAAATCAAAAATTGCGATCCTCTTCATGGAATGTTTTACTTTCATTTCCGACTTTTTGAACTGACACGCCTCGAAAATTGTTGTCGTCCTGATTGTTGACATGTATTTGCCCTAACTCCATCAACGACTCTCATTGTATAGAGTATGATGAACGTTGGAACTCGGGCCCGTATAAAATGAAAACCATTAAGGCCATTAAGTCAAAAAAATCTATACAACAGCATTGTATTGTTTTGCTCCTTCCAGGCATGTAAGCAAGGTAGACGTCTATTGTTATTATAGTAACATGTTCAAAAGACGTCACACAAAGCAGTATCTCGTCCACCCTTCCATATCAAAACCAGAAAATTACAGTTACAATAATGGCAGACTGAAACCATTGACCGTTCAGCTTTTATTTTCTTTTTTTACGCCAACCAGTCTCTTGGAAAAAGGCCCTGTGCAAAAACGTATGAAGGAAGCGTTGCAGGTACAGTGGTGTTTACCCCATACCCTGTTGAAACAGAGGGGGTTAAATTTACACTATGGGATGTGCCAGGCGCTGCCGTCAAAGAAGTTGGAGATGGCGAACTCAAAGACACCATCAAGAATATTCTTAGAGGTAAACAGCAACCTAATGTGAACATAGAGTTGGGAAAACAATGGAGTGAAAACGATGACCGAAAGGTGCACGCGGTTCTTGCCATTCAAGATGGGACAAGTGAGGCCGAAAAAATGCATTCCGTCTTCAGAGATGTTTCAAAAAGCCTGGGTACGTTTTTGGATAGTTTTGTTTCTCTTTATAGAGTAGAAACAAAGACGTATACTGCGTATTTGTCATGATTTTTGTAGCGATAATGTTCGCATTTCTATTCAATACCTGGTACTTTTAATGACCTTCCTACGGATACAAGATGTGTGTTCCCTGCCCTACACTTTACTTACCTGCATCCCTGCACTAAGCAAATAAAACAATAAAATATATGATCAGGGCATAGAAGCATGACTATGATAGGTTGATAGGTTGATATATGTATCAATAGCTAGGTAGGTAGATAAGTAGGACGGTAGTTGGGTAGGTAGGTAGGTGAGGGGTGGAAGCTTAGGCAGGAATATAGATAGGCAGGCAGGAAGGCAAATAGCTAGGTAGGTAGATAGGTATGTAGGTAGGTAGGTAGGTAGGTAGCTATGTAGCTAACTAGGTTGGTAGCTCGGTAGCTAGGTAGGGTGGTTGGGTTGTGGGTGGGTTGGTAGGTAGGTAGGTGCATATGCGAGCACTTGTGTGTATATATATGAATGTAAGTTTGGAAGGCCAGAATATTGTGTGTATATATATATATATATATATATATATATATATATAATATATATATATATATATATATATATATATATATATATATATATATATATATATATATATATATATATATATATATGCTATTTGTATATCAGGATGTGTGCCTCACAAACAATGCTCTATGCTTTTTCGTACTACGAGTACAAGCGCGTATAAATGGAGTCCCGCATCCTTTAGATTTATATCTTTTGTTTCCCGAACTTATACCTACGTTATTTCAGTTGTATCTCGTAATACATACTTTGGCAAATATATGTAGTTCAAATGCATTAAATACATAACTTGCATGCAAAAAGTAGTGAAGAGTGAGTATGGCATCACGGGCTTTCTTTTTGGTTTACGACATGGTACCTCCTTTCAACAGGTCGAGCAATACCCTTTTTCATGGTTATGACCCACATAGACGAAATGGATCCAGAGGCTATAGAGAATAAGCAAAAGAGTCTTTCAGCTAATTTTGGCATCGACCGTGGCGACATCTTCACGATTGCAAACTACGACCACATTGGTAAAAGTTTCAGGTCAGGTGAAGATCCTCAACGAGATTTCTACGCTCGCAATGTCCTCATGCAAGTGTTGAGCGAATCAAAGGTTTACAAGGAAAATGCAAAGCTAAATACAAGTCCGTGTGTCGTCATCTGAAGTTTCAAGATAACGACAACATGACCCATAGAAAATAATCAAAACTTTATGATATAAAATGGAAGATCTTTCTTCCAGTTTTCTCTGTAATTTTTTCTCTGTAGACAGTTTTCAATCTTTGTACGTTTTACAATGTGTTAGCACATTGTATCAGGATATATCGGCGACGATTATAAAGGGGTGGTCAAAATAATACTTTTTGTTTTTGAAAGTCAAGGTTCTTGGATAAACAAGAACAGTGTAATGTACAATAATCACATCATACCCGTGTGTAATCTAGTCTAAGTCGTCCTGTTTCATAAGTAAGGTCCGAGACACATGTACCGGTAACACTGATTGGTGTCTGCGGTCCCGTAAGAGCCACTTACAGCACACTTATTGGCTGGACCCTTTCTGTTAGGTGTCATAACTTTGTAATGTTCAGTTCACGGCAATATGACTGGCCGCCACTTGTCCCTGTGTTTGCCTCGGTTTGTAATGTCCACTGCCTCGTTATGTAGTGCCTCTTGTACTTTTCGGTAACCGTTGTAGTTAAAGGTCATTTAGAATGTTTGCACGTGGTTCGACCGCTCCGTGGAGACAAAGACAAAGAGACTCGGTGTTCTCCGAGAAACATGAAATAATTCAATTCTGCTGTTTTATTTGCACTGAGCCCTCTGGGTTCAGCGCTTCCGCCTTTAATTGGGAGAAGTCTGGTGCCAACCGATTGCACAACACTAACAAAGCTTACAGGTTTCAGACACCTGAAGCACCAGAGTGAAGCAATCGTAACTGCAAGAATAGCGAACAAACTCGTGAAATTTTGAATACTGTATTCTTTACGACTAATGTCACCGACTAACCATAAAAATGGGACATTCAATATTAATGCTGTAAATATCGGAGAGGTTTCGATGAACGAAAAGGTGCCAATGTGGTGGATTTAATGATATTTCGATTTCATTTTGACAAAATATAAGTAGCATTCAAAATAGGAAAAAGAGTAAATTAAACAGGCATACTGTTTTGAGTCAGTTGGTGATGATGTCGAAGGAACTGTTCTAAGTACACTACGATTTCCAAAAAATGGATTGAAATACCACAATGAGAATATGAATTATTACAACTTGTTTACGATATGCCAAAGTTGGATTAATTGTTGCCCTCCAAACCAAAAGTGAACGAATGTAAAAGGTCTCCGGCCGCCTGATTCTTCAGCAATGCTACAGCAGCGTACATCTTTATTGTTCCAACCATGGTATATCAAGAATAATACAAAAGGGCCTTTTTGCATCTGAACCAATCAAAGAGCTGTATTTACAAGCCCGCTATGATAGAACCAAGTGCCTGGTGCAAACACTTAAATGACTGGTTCACAACGGTACCCAGGAAGTAGATGGGACACTGTATTACAAGACAGTGAACACTATACAGAACGAGGCTAACGCAAGGACACGGTGCAATCAATCACAGTGCCGTAGTATAACATCACATGGTAATGAGACCTAGAAGAAACGGTCCAGCTAATCTGTGAGCTGTAAGCGGACCGTATACGATGGCAAACACCAATCAGTGTGGCCGGTACATGAATCTAGGACATAAATCGTAGGCCATTTTGAAACAGGACTACTAGGACAGTGTTATGTACTGCCTTGAGCTAAAAACCTGAGAGATTTCGTGTCAAAGTGAAGTTGTACAACGTTTTTTTACTTTTCAAAAAATGAGTGTTTTGAGAGTACGTGTTCTTCTGTATAATAATCACAATTATACTCATCCATAATCCGATAACAGTAGGTAAAAATCCGTAATACATCGCCAATTTGTATAAATATGGAATCAAAACTGCACAGAAAAGAAAGCAAAGCACCAGTAACGTACACACACAAGTCAAATTCTGGAAAGAAAGATATATGGACCTCTTGCAAAGACAAAGAAGTGATATCAGGTGTTTCGAAAATAGTAAGCGCATCCCAACATGCGGCACCCGGCATATATCAATTAGTAGGTCAAAAAGGGGGTGGTCACCAATGAAGGACAAATGTCACTGATGCCATTAGCGATGTCATCAGTGACATCGAGAATTTTGCATTTTCGCAAGGGCACCTTCAATACATCTTCTTACCTGCACATGACTAAATATTCTGGTATTGTTTATATGTGCAAACAAGTTTGATTAAACACCCAGTGTTAGGCCAATGACCACTTTACACGAGTTTTATTTTGAATTGTCTCTGTAATAGTTTGTAACTTTTGGCAAAAAACGTAATTATAAATGTCTCCGAGGCGCTATTTCACTTAATAAAAGGATTTATTCATCGCTCTGATAAAATTTGCGTTCTGTGTGTGATAGCGAGTATGTGCGTGCGAGTGCTTCATTAACTCTACCACTTGTGGAGGAGTCACAGTAAGAAAAGTTGTAACAACTTAGCTCGGTTTTTGAACCACTCTTTTTGAAGGGTTGGGATTTGGCCTTGTGCTTTTTGACTGTGAAGTCTTCGCCAGGTGACTTTTTGCTGTACGTTGTGAGTTCGAATCCGATCGAAAATCTACTGAAATTAAATAACACGCCAATAAAAAAAGAATGAATGGCCGTGAAGGAGTAATTTTGTAGGTGAACTAGGAAAGAGCAAATAATGGCTATGATAGGCCTAAATGACGTTATTTTCGCACATCCCTACACTAAAACGAAATTAATCCACACTTCCCTCTCTCCCCCTAGCTAAGTCTCTTCTCCGATGAAAAATTGTTGCACCTGCAGATTCACGACTTTTCTCGTATAGTGCCTTCAATGGGATCGTTTGATAGTTAACAATAATGAACTCTTGCACTGAGCAAGTATTTAACACGAAAGCAGCATACCTGAACAATTCAGTTAGACTGGTTCAATGGATGTTTATATCGCATGATTATTTGAACTTATACAATTAATGTACATCAGCGAATAATTATGGAGACTTCGGCAGGAAACCTCGATAAGTACAGACACATCCTTACAGTGAAACATCGTCAGCAAAAGAAGATTAAATTTACTGACACTAAAACCACAACTGCGCAGAAGATATGGCTGAGACCATACGCAATCAAAGAACGCTACCTAACATCTAAGTTATGAAGCTTGTGATTACTTTGAACCTCTCAAATATGTTTATTTATTATTCGCTTTTCCGCAATAACCATTACACTTTCCCATTATATAAGATTGTTACATTTCATTGGTTTACTTTGCCGATTGAAAACACGCCATGCTTAAGTTTACCCTGTGAAATTATTAAACGTGAATTTAAACCTTCTAGTCAACAATTTTACGAACACAGATATAACATTGATTTCGAATTTATGACATCAATACAAATACAGGACAATCGTAAAAGAGTTTACATGCACGCGCAAAGGTAAACTGTATGAAAAACCAAGATTAACCTTTAAGTTGGTTAGATGTTCCATGTAATGTTCGCTCCTTTTGGCATAAAATTTCAGCATGTAAAAGAAACCTAAGAAAGTTTTTAGCCATTCCGATTGGACAGATGTATTTCTTGAGGTTTGGTTGGAACCTATCCTGCTATTTAGCAATATGGAATATAGCTAAAGGGCCATGACTTCTACCTCACACATCGTAAGCATCTGTTTAACGTTGATGAGTTGAACACTGACGAACTGTCCGCTCATCGGAGTCTCGCAACCACATCTCACGTGAATTGGGTTTTCTCGTGCCTGTATATTGGATATCCTCTGTCCGCAAGTAGGATTATCTTCGAAATTTTCGCTATTGCCGACGCGAATCTCGGCTTCTTTAATACGGAATTCTGGAAAATCAAAAAGTTATTTATTTTACGTATGAATGTTTTTTATGTATGTATGTATGTATGTATGTATGTATGTATGTATGTATGTATGTATGTATGTATGTATGTATGTATGTATGTATTTTATCTATCTACGTATTCGTGTCTGTGTGACAGTGTCTGTGTGTTAATGTTTTCATGAATCTTTGTGCTCATGCTTGTGCATATGTTTGACCAGGGAAAAAGATTGCAATCGAACGATATCCAACTCAGATGGCTTAGGCCAAAAAAAAAAGAAAGAAATGTTTCTGGTCAGGTCTTTCTTTAAAAAATGGTGCGGCGACGCGCATTTTATTTTTTTTTTATTTTTTTTCCCTCAAGGGAGGGAGGAGGGTCTGTTTTATAGTTTTATCAATATAGTTACATATATACTGTTCATGCAGTCACTGATCATGCCCCCCAAAGAATTTTCTCTTTCTCTTTTGGTTTGGTGTCAGCCATGGCCGCCGGCCACAAATAGAAAAAAAGGGTGACGCGCTGTTGTTCAAGTGACGCGCGCGCTGACCAGAAACATTTCTTTTTATTTTTTTGGCCTTATATAAGACAATGCCTAAAATTATTGTTATCGCACGTTATCCTGAGCTAAAGCTGGGTACCAAAATTAAAATGTGAACGAAAATAAAAGACAGAAGGAGAACTGAAATATATGACTAAGTCTGAGGAGTAAGGGATTGTTTGGTTCGAACTACTTTATTAAAGCACATAGTTTAGAACACAACACCTCAGCCGCTAGAGCATATTCTGGTCCTTAGTCAGAAATGATAAGCGTCAAAGAGTTATTATCGGTACTTTTTATAAGCAGGAAGATGGACTACGTTGATAAGTACACCTCTACAACAATTGCCCCAGACAGCTTGTATAATATAAGGCAAATTGCCTGACTATTTAGAAACGCAACATATACAAAACTTAAACTCGTGGTGCCCATCACGATCCGTCCTGCACCTTGATATAAAGGATACGATGGCTTTCGTCACATGCCACGTAATTATAAATGCTATGCTGAGGGCAAAACTGGATATTTTTTTTCAGGAAGCAGGGTGTAGTTTATTGCTTCTCTTATCTGTTTATGCTCATGGCAGAAGTGTTGGTGTTCACTTACGACAGCAGTCTGCTCTGTTAGTTATGACGACTTCATAGATATTGTAGGTACTTCCGAGATCCACTCTCCACCACGGTTGAAATTCTTTGTTAGTCCATGAGCATGAACGCTTACTAGCATCGGTATTGAAGTTCCCGTCCACTGCGTTGTCCGACCCTGAGTCTTTCTTCGGTTTGTCTGAACTCTGAGCGGTTGGTTTGCCCTCAGCCACGTTGTGAAGTCCAAGGGGTAATTCACACCCTGAAAGCATGAGAAGATACGAAACTCAAACTAAGTCATAAGATATCATTGATATTAGAAGTAACATGATGGGCAGAGGCTTAAAGGTATATGATCACCTGTAATCTAAATATGCCCATATATGGTCAAAGGGGCGTGCGTTCCTTGGTATTCGAAATGCCCATGTGAGGGCGCTTTTTTTGAAAAGCGGCCCCCCGCTTAAAATCTGTGATTAGTTAGATCTTCTCTTTCCATGGTAACTGTGGCAAAATTGGAACAGGTGACAGTATACTTTTAAGTCAAAGAAATTAATAATCAAACGTTCTCTTTAATTTTAATTTATTATTGTAATGTATTGCAATATGCCATTTTTTCGAGCGGACGATCAATTTAAAACGCGCAAGCGAATACAAGCATTTCAGGCACTATCCAACTCGCGACATTAAACTTATCGGCGCCTTAAATGATATTTTCTTAAATCTCTGTCGATGATGTGTAAACATTAATATACCTGCAGGTCTTCCTAGAAATTAAATTAGAAATTAAATTCCCGTCTTTACTAACTATCCTTTCCCCCACTGTTACGTCATATGGGATTCTTTCATGGTCAGTCAGTGTTAAATTCCAAAAATTATATACTGTTCAGTCTATTAAATAAACAGCAATCCACATACAACTAAATGCATTTTAGTGTATCGAAAAACTGATAAGAACAACAGTAAATCGATGTGGTCTACGATTTTTAATTACTTTTTATGAGGAAATACTGTATAATATTACACGGTCATGTGCAGTTATCTTTTATGCGATAGCAGAGGTATCAACTCCGTCTGCAAAAGTTGAAACATTGTCTAACAAGCTAGAGGTCAGACTGAGTCAAAGCAACACCACCACAACGCCACAAACACCGGCGTCTGACCTCCTGCTAGACAATGTTTCAACTTTTGCAGACGGAGTTGATTAAAATGTAATTAGAAAAAAAGGACCACATCGATTTTGGTACCATATCGATTTTACTGTTGTTCTTTTCAGGTTTTTGATACACTAAAATGCATTTGGTTGTAAAAATCAATGTGAATACTTTTGTACATAATGTCTGGAGTTATGCGACCGCTGTAGTCCTTTCTCCATTTTGTTATTATAATCGTACTATAGCTCTAATCAAGACTGTTAATAGCAAACTGGTGACATTGGGTACATTTCAGTAAGTGAAATTTATTTTAGATACTCTCTCTCCAAATTCAGTGTATTTGCAAGCACCTGAAATCACAGTTATCGTATAAAGTATACTAACTTTGACCCATCCGACAGAACGAGACATGAAGAAAATGTAAAGTTTTAGAATAATAAATTGGACAATAGTCTAAAGTATGTTGATGTTTAACAATTCCAATCGGCCAAGATTATTATGAGGTTAAAAGTAGCCCTTAGATTGCATGCAGCATACTGACAGCCAATCACAACTTCCTTCCAAATAGAGAATACATGATACGGTAATACCCCGCACAAAAAATGCAGTTTTCCAAAACCATACGCGTTCATTGCATCTACCAAAAATACTTTCCACAACACTTTCCGATCAGGTCGAATACACACCAGAAGTACAGACCTTGAAAAGCAAGAACTAAGTAGGTATGTTAAAGCATATGTTTCTTACTGTACGATCTATGATTAATTTTAAAATTTTGTCAAAGTACTTTGTCATGTTGAATATTATATTAAACTCTTTCAATTTATTAATTCCACAGGACGTAGGAAAATACATTACTCACAATTAATGGTATTCAGAACGCAAATATCCCTATTGTGAACTCTGATGAGTCTGACCGAGTTGTAAGCAGCAATACGGAAAGTTGTGCTACTTTTTTCCATTTATTCTGTTTTACCTTTTTTCGATTTTGTTCGCCTGTGCACATGATTATAAGTTATATCGTATGCCAATAGGGTAAAATTTTCCAACTCGAATGCCGCGAATCTGAGGGACGGTCACCATACGTTTACCTTGTCGGGAATCCAATTACGGTTAGAGAATTAAATTGGTAACAATTTACCAGAATTAGTTCCAAGGGGCGTCGTTACGCGTGCCGTTGGAGATGGTTGTGGTGGTAGCGACGGTTCCGGGGCATCTGTTCGTGGCAGTGTTGGGACGCGATGAGATGGAGGCAGTGATGGTGCATCCGTGCGTTGAGGAGATGGTGAGTATGTTTTGGTCGGTGACTTCACTCCTGTTCAGGATAGGGGAAGACAACATAAGTAAAACAGCTCATAGTCTGCCATAAGGAAATATACTGCTAGAGGTCGATCGTTGGAATACCGGAACAACATTTGCCACTCGTCTTCAAAATTGACACCTTTTAATTACTTACCATAGATGTTACATACGGGTTAGCGTTCTCCCTTCTTCACCCATATTCGTACGTAAACTTATATTGACGGTGTTTAAATCCCTATAAAGTACTTCTATACTGTAATATCATGCATGGTCAGTTCTTCTCACACTGCTGAGTCTATATCATTATGATTTTATGATTATTTTTATTTATAACTTTTAGTCGGCGAAAGGTAACAGGTGAATGACCTTTTGACATATTATATTATACTAGTAAAGTTTATTTAATTATCAATGTAATGTGGCATGTGAATAACATTATTAAATTATTACCTTCAATTTCACAAATATATGGTTGTTTCGCACTACATGGGGTATCATCCCATAAGTGGCCTTTATTTGCCCTAGAATGTATAACAACAGGGTCATATGGTAAGTATATATTAACAAAGATTCAAGGAAGAATGATAATTTCCTCTTTAATGTGTTACATACCAAAGCTGTATGCAACGGCCGCTTTCATTCGGCTCTCCAGTCGCCCAAGGATGATATGAGGTTAACTCAACACCGTCACTGGTGATCCACCTATTATTAGAGTCTTGTTGACCATTAACCCAGACGTCTGTGATATCCAAACCGTTGTTTCTAATCACTGCAAGTATGGCTGAATGAATGCTCTCGCTTGTGTCTCTGGCTAGAGTCATGCCGTTTGAGTCGCAAGACGCCTCGGCATCGCTGTAAGTCTTCAGCTCTCTGAACGCCATAAACGGGGCTGAGGTAAGTAAACCATAAAAAATCAATATAGTATAGTAACGACATTTTGGGAAAAACTAACCATGCCATTGGACTGCTTTCCCGTGTTTCACGATATGTTGTGAAATCTGGTACAGCATGAGATTGCTGGGTGTCATGGGAAAAGTGGCACATCACCGACAGTACAGGAGCCAATCATATATTATCTAAACTTAACCAATAATCCACTTTCAAAAAAGAAGTTGAAGTGTTATTTCGCGTGGATACTATTTGAGTAGTTTATTGGATCTTTAAAATCTCTTGAGATATCGCAAACGGCTAAAAATTACAGAGACATCAAGCGAACACGATATACTCACGTGTATACACATGTAACCAAGCTTTATTCCCAACTGAGAATCTATAATCTTTTTCAAATATAAATCTTCATTATTTTTGATGCACTCATCTTGTTAAAACAAATAAATACATTTTTGAATGCCATCTCTTCAAACGTCTGTAAAGACGGTTTCCACAACGGTTTGCTGTTATTTTAAATGAATGTATGTGCGGGTGTAAACCCTCACATTTATCATGAAAACGTAAATTGAAAAACGTAACTTAAAATATACTTCTAATTTCATTATATCTTTGTTATTACCAGTGAATTTGTGACGTCATCGCTCAAATTTATCACTGGTAATAATTTTGATTATCCAGTATTGTGGCCCGAGATGCTACAATTTCACTGGCATTGCCAAAACTATAAAATAATGGCAATAATGTACCCAGCATCTGGCCCACGATGGACTTGGGCAAACTTTGCTCTGCTAAAGTACGTCTCCCCAGGTTGACATGGTGTATTATTGGAGTACAAAATGTCACAGTGGCTTGCTGTTGGAAATTCGATGCGTTCTTTACAATCACTGTCATCATTTTGCTCACAGAATATAGAGGAATCCATTAAAGTATACAAACTTTCTTGTCCAACTTATCGCAGCCACGAAAACTGCATAACACAACACAGAAAGCTGGATTTTTATCATAGCTGTCGAATCACTATGCATCTGAGTTGTCTAGGATAATAATATAATTGAATTTCAATGCCATATTAAGAATTGGTGCCACTCCGCTAGTATATTGCTTTGTTGAATATAGACCAGAAGAGTCGTGAGAGTAGACTGAAAGGTGCGAAACACATATCAGGGACCATCTTGCAGCTAAGGCAATAGCAACAGGACATTACCTGCGGGTTCACATATGTATGCTTTGGAGAAATAGCATGAAGTATCGTCCCATTGATGACCCTTAGCAGACCTATGGTATGAAAGATAAAGAACAACGAATATTTGACAGTTCAAGTTTCCTCAAAATATTTTCAAGTTTCATCATGATGAATGCCTTGATAGTTCAGTTGCGGCTCAATCTGTTATACACCAGTTCATTGAGACTTACACCGGACAATATGTTTGATATACGTTCACTACATTTACGTATATTTACGTATATGGAACACAATACTAATTGCATACGTAACGTATATCTTTGTTCATAGAACATTTCAATACGTTGATATGCGAAGCGTATATCTATGCAGATCAAGAGTATACGTAATGCAGATCTTTGCACACCAAGTGTAAACTGTAGTTTTGTATTTTATTAGTATATGTAAGTGTATACTGAACGTGTTTGACACATATACAGAATCAGTATATGTGTATATATTGTTGTATATCACAACATTTTGCCCAGTGTTAGTTTCTGCTCCGTAGCGATGGCAAACGGTATCTTCGTAATGGTTTGTAATGGTTATGTAAATATAAATGTTACTTACCAAAGCTGCAAACAGCGACCGCTACCATTAGGTTCCCCATCTGCCCACGAATGGTAACTTGGTAGCTCGGCGTCGTCATTAGTGATCCATGCACCGTCAGAATCTCGAAGACCGTCTATCCAGACGTCTGTTCCTTCCAAACCATACACCTTAAGGGTTGTTACTATTGAATAGTGGGAACCAACACTTGTATCTCTGGCTAGGGTCATGCCTAGTGCTTCGCAGGACGCCTGTGCTTCACGCTGACCCTTCGGTTCACTGAACACTACATACGATGAGTCTCCATATGCTACCGTGAATGAGTTCATACGGTATTATTTAAGCAGCAAGAATACGCTTAACTTATTTACGCTATTCTACTCACAAGGTGATAAGATATCCTAATACTAGTTAAATCTATCCAATCTCACAAAGGTCGTCTTTGATAAATTGAAAATGTAAAATTACTCACTGGCATTAACAAACATATGTGCGAATACCTATTCATTTTTTCAACGCAGAAACGTCACTGTTGCGATATTCTCTGGTAATAATCAAAATTGATAAATGCGCATGACGTTTCCAACGTTGAAAGTGTGTCAGTAAATGAATGTGCTTTATATTCTATGGTATTAGATTTTGCGTCATTGTTGTTTTACTCGACGTCAGTACGGGGATTCATAGACAGTGACCTACAGCCAGTTCTTACATTTCGAGTCGGTTGCACAACTAATTATATATCATCAAAATATGTATAACAGTTTCTTCTATTTTGTGAAAAGTGAATGAAAAACACTCGCGATAAATCGATGACGCGCCAAGCTATAACACCATTGCTCGCTTGGCAAATATGTTGCCCAAAAGGGACTCAACCTTAACAGCAATTTAACCGTCAAAAGAGAAATTGTCAAGCAAAGTCTCGAACCTTGAATTCAGTATCATCTCTCTAATCTTACTTAGGATGCCATGTTTCCCTCAAAATATGAAATCTAACGTAGGGCAAGAAGGGATTAGTAGGAGAATTACACGATGAGGTAAACTTTTACTCTACAGTATGGTAACCATCTAAAATTGTGTAATGCTATTTTAAGATTGTGTACAATGGTGGAAATGCGTGTACCCTACCTGCAGGTTCGCAAACATAAGCTTTGGTTACTTCGCAGAGGTCATCATCCCATTGATGTTCCATAGAAGCCCTGATAAACAGAGAACAATTCATCAATGTAAATTATCAACGTTAAAGATAATAGAAAGAAACATAAGTCGGTAACTTCACTCTGAGTAATTGACCAATGGTAGGTTGATAAAGTATCAAAACTTGTTTAGTTAAATTAAGGCAAACATTTCCCAATCATAACATATGTAATGATTTTTTCATTTATCACGTACCGCAACTGCAAACAACGCCCACTACCATCAGGTTTTCCAGTTGCCCATAAACCGTCACTGCTCAGCGCAGTTCCATCATCAGTGATCCACCTGTCGTCTGAATCCAGGATGCCGTTAATCCAGACATCTCCTTTCCCTATACCTCTAGCCCTAACGACAGCAAGTAAGGCAGAGTGGCTCGACTCGGTTGTGTCTTTGGCTAGGGTCATCCCTCTGGCTTCACACGACGCTTTGGCATCATCGTAACTCTTGGGCCCGATGAACGCCTCATATGGGGTGAATATAGTCAGAGAATCTGTGAAAGATGTTTTAAAGCAACCATTCAGTGCACACGTTTAGCGCATTCAGTACTGTAAACCAAAGTCACTACCGGAGACAATATATATATCATATCTGCGTACAACGTAGTATTTAAATTAAATTCATGCTTAGAATATATATTCGAGAAGTAGATTTTCATAAATGAGTTTTAACTTGATAACATTTATTTTTATTCAAAGAACATTATTTGTATGACCATAGAGAGCTTTACTATACAGTGATGGTCTATGAATGATGCTTTACCCTCTCAAATACCGAAGGTCTCAAAATTTATTCAGTTTACCCATGTACAAACCTCAGCAATAGGTTCCAAAACTCATCGCAACAACATGCTGGTATGTGTGCACTCTAACATAGGAAAATTTCTGATGACCTTCACATAGGCGCTGACCCCTTATACGCCAGTTCAATAAATGAATACCAATGGATGAGAACTGCTTACCCACAGGGTTTATTTCGTAGAAATAATGCTTTTAACACTATTGGAACTAATTTGGGATAATTAGATTTTCATATTTTGCAAATTTCTCAAAAGTGTTAGGTGCCATATATCTGAATGTTGCAATATCGCAAATTACTCATAAAAACAAGTGTGTAATATAAAAAGAAAAGCAGATGAATCGCATTTGTAGATTAAATCAACATTACTTCACTATCCAATCATCCAAAATTAGTTCCAATCGTGTTTGTTTGAGATGACGAAATGGAAGACAGACTTTTCAGGTCTATTGGGACATAGTGAACTTTGTGCATCACCTATCTTGCTTGATAAATAATCATATTTGACTTACTGCACTCATAAGACCTAAATATCAGGAACGGTCAACAAATTTCAGAAAAATGAAAATCTTACCTGTCCCGGTATTGAAGAAAGCGGCGAAAATGATTGAAATTTGTAGCCAGCCCATGGATTTGTATCAGTCTTGACGTACAGTAGGAAATGTGGGATGAAAATCCCTCACAATGCCCTTTGGTTCCTGATATATTGTGGCGATCCTCACTTATAATATATTTACATTTCCCCATGAGTAATGTATTGATGTTAAAATTCATATTATAATGAGCTCGCTCTCGCGAAAAAAATAACAGACGGAAATAGATGTGATAACATCATTTTGGTTCCTCAGACGAAAAAATCAGTCATTTGCGGCTCAGTCAGTAAAGGTAAACCAACGTAACTTGGACTTACTAAAGCTAGTTCAGTTTAAGAAAGCTATGCAACCCTATATGACTCACTAAAACTAGTTTTTTCTAATAAAACTACTTAACGCTTGCTGGTATTTGATGCAAAACGGAGTCACACACTCCGTTCGCGTATTTACACGGTTTAATTGAAAAAAGCGCTGTTTTATTTATACATTGCGGCAAAAATAGTACTGACGTTGCATGAGTCACAAAGTGAGTGTACGGATTAGTTCAAGGAGACACCGGAAAATGTCACTGCAATTGAATTAGAAATGCTGATATTTTTGTGTTCATTTTTCTCATTAGGTCCGAGTTCAAAGGAAAGATATAAAGTGTCAATTGATTTCTCAATTTTACCGTAAATAATTCAAAGTCATGATGCATTGACGACTAAATCTTTCCCTATGGTTATATCTGCATTACGTTCACTCTCAGACGCCCTCCACTAAGCTTCGCAAATTCTGAAAAACACACTATGTGTTTTCACGAGAGCCGAAGGCAGAGTCTACAAGCTACACCAACTAGCTAGTGAAAGTACATTCTTACGGATGAAGAGTTTGATTAATTCTGTTTTGCTTTGGGTTGTCTATATTTTCATTGACTGTCCATAGAGTTACGGTTACAGCAATGGCAGATAGGCACACCCCAATTCACATTACAGACAACTTCGAATATTGTGTGTGTTTGATGTTTGACCTTTACCTATCCGCTAGTGTTTGTGTGTAAGCCAGACTAATTGTGGCGGCTTGGAGGCTCCGTCTGGTTGCCAATGTGACGTTTTCTAAGGCACTGGACAAAAATTAAAGAGGTAGGAGGGCCGGTGTTTTTCAAAATGACGCTGCGCGAAAAACATTGGCCCTTCAACAGTGTTTGCAAGAAAAGTACCCCCCCCCCCCCTGCGTGTCATAGGCCATATCAATAACATAATTGCTCATTTTACATTTGAACTTTCAGGTAATACTTTTTAACCCTTACATATAATTACTTTTATCATAGAGAAAGATAGATAGAGTCGCAACAGGTATTGTTTAAGGCGTGAAGCGGTTACGTAACCCATCCATGTTCGCCTCGCCTCAGGTTGCTCTCGCCTCTCTTTTCCGAAGAGTGCCGACCATGAATCCTTCGGTAATTTTCGGATTTTCGCCAATTGTTAAGCGAAAGTATGTTCGGCAAAGTTTGTGTTGTTGTTTTCGTGTGGTGCTGAGCAGAATTGACGTGCTGGCGAAAACGGGAGTGTTTTGAGCTTCAGGAAAGTGAGTTTTACCGTTTTAAAAATTCCTCTCATATTTTTATGAATATATAATGAGTGTGTTTGAACCCAATTTGAAAGTCTTTTATCGATATTGTCTGGTTTTACTCAATGGTTTACGGTCAGTCATACCGTCTTTGACACGTGCGTCAAGGAAGGACATGTTTATGAAACTGCTGGCGTGTTATGTTTTGATTGGCGTGAAGCAGTGTTTCTGGCCTGAGAGCTCACAAAGTAACTATGGTTGCTACGCGACTGGCAGTACGATGCCATGTCGTCGTATATTTCGCATAATCTCGTGTAATTATCAACCACAAACAAAGCCTCTAAAAAGTTTAACACCTTTGAAGCTCATTTTAATATGAAAAGCCAATAATCTACCGAGACGACCATGGAACAAAAGGCATGCAGGCGTTACCACTCTGTCTATGATACTCTGTGCTTTTATGCAACATTTCTAGTAATTTGATGAAAAAATATCAAATTTCACGATCAATAATTCTATCAACAATTTGCAGTACAATTGTTTACTCAACATCAAAAGGGACAGTAGCTGTGTCATAGTTTGGCTTGTAATTATACAGAGAGCAATATTATTTGTCACGAAACTTATTAGAGCCTATAAGTCACTGTTGGACATTATTTATCCTTAAATGCATAGATATAGCACGTTTTCCTGGGGGCAATAATGTTTAATAGTTTACCCCTGGACAACCAGAGAAGTAAATTGATATTTTTCAGTGAAACTCCAATATCATATTTGCTGTTTGCACCTCAACTTTCAAACACCGTATTCTCATCAAGCACATTTGTATCGATTGTCAAACACTATAGAAATAACGGGCGACGCGCTGACCATTAACGTTTATTTATGGGCAAGGGCGAGAGAAAAGCCAAAGCCTCGCCCGTTAATTTGGCTTTTCTCGAACCCACGCCCATAAATAAACGTTAATGGTCAGAGCGGAGTCTGTTATTTCCATTATATTATCATCGAACCTGAGAAAACCGTCAAAATTTGCAAATATTTTCGGAGCGAACGACAACTGGGCCCAGAACTGAGCAATACGCGATGCACTGTCACGCGTGCTGTAAAATATTGGCAAATCCGGAGATATTTTACAGAAAAAAGTATCTCAACTTGGCCCACAAGTGCTCCATTTTATTTTGTGATTGATTATGATTTACGTTTGACTCGGAGCTGTAAAGTTACGATACTTTGAGTTGTTAATCTTATTATTCATATTCACGGGCATGTAAACAGACCATTACTGTGTATTTGTAATCAGTCACGTGGTTCAGCTCGACCAATCAAAATGCGACAGGCAGGGCATGGTAATATAATGTTTGTTCTATGTTGGGAAAATGTTGTTCATAGTTTTCTCATAGACTATCATGTATAGTAGATCAACACCTTCTATGAAATTCAAAAATCAAATTTATTGTACACACATGCACTTTTACCTCCCACTTCAACCAAGTACATTCACATAAATCATCAAAAATATATAAAAGCACAGACATAGCTTGCTTTGCAGGGAAATTGGGGGTCAATAGTTTGCCGAACAGACTTATTTTTTTATGATTTGATATCTATGAACGAAGCACTATATCGGCCACATTTGACTTTTAATAGCTACGCAAAAAATGGTGACCCTTCCGCAAATGCATGCGTAAAATTTCATGGCCCTTCAAAAATGCTTGCGCACAAAATAGCAACCGACCCCAAAATACACTACCCGCGCCTCACTAATTTCTGTCCAGTCCTTAACCAACCGATATACCATGCCATATCGGTTATAAAATTGTGTAGTGGAATCCGAAGGAAATATACAAGCAGGCTCTTGAAACTTGAAATATATTCGATTAATTCCACTTTGTATGTTTACTTCTGCAGCAACCAGATGGGTACGGTAACAATGTAGGCGGATTGTAGGTCTACGTCGGTTGGTACCCTATGTTGCCGATCAAAAACCAATAGTAATGAGGAAACTGGCCTAAGTCAAAGACATCCACTGTTACTCTTGTTACTCATATTATTTTAAAATAGAAACTGCTTAATGGTTGAGAACAAGTTTTCTCATGAGCGAAACATCATGTAAAAGACCTTATTTAATTGAATGAGTTTTTGAAATTATTTGCCTGGAAAAATAATATTATAATTTCTCAAGCTCTGTATCCTTGACGACAACTAAGATGATCAGAGAATCAAAAGTAACGTAGTTCTGGAATGATTCTAAATCAGAATAATATTACAGGAGGAGTTATGATCATCTGCCAACGAAACAACCCATCGTAAATCGTAAACTGTAAACCATTGAAAATGTTTGTATTTTAGTCCATATGCAGAGACTCACCAAGCAAACAAGCTTTCAGAGGTACAGATGATATATCACTGTATACGCAGTGCACATTGCGTCAGTAAGTTTATTTTCGTTATATTCTGAATTGTGCCGAGTTATAGGGCGATAGAGGGATGGGGTACCATATGGCTACGATAAAAAATGGGTTGCAATTTTTATCGAACAGATGTTAGTTCTATAGAATTTCAGAAAAACCCTATCTGAGGCTAATTTTGACATTTCTTTTATCTTTTGTACGTCTGACTTTTTGTTCACAAAATATGTTTATTCCACATAGGGTGGACAATCTGTTCTATTTGTTGTGCATTCTCTCTTGTTTGTTGGCAAGGCTAGACATCAAAGCTTCAGTTTTTGAGAGACCGAAAGATAAAATGTTTGGTCCGCAAAGATTAAGTTATTGCTACGGCCATGGTTCTTCTACTCCAGACACAATATAACGTGTTTCAGTCTTCCCGGAATTTTTTCAATGGATGGGGGAGAAGAATTGGCAGATTTGAAAAGTGATGGGTCTGATCATTGGAAACACTCCCATTTTCTGGCCTAATTTTCCCCACCTAGAAAAAAGCACTGTATCACTGTGACAGAGGATAGTTTCAATCTTTCCATCCTCAAACATTTTTTTAAGTTCTATTAAGCATTCCCGCTATGTATAGGATAAAGCCCGAGTACGAGGGCTCTTCTGGTAGATAAAGTCCAACCCAACGATAAAATGTCGAGGCCGCAGGCTGAGACATTTTATCGTAGGGTTGGACTTTATATACCAGAAGAGCCCGAGTACGAGGGTTTTATCCGACTTAAAAACTATCGCCCCTAACTGATATATTTTCGTTTTCAATGTGTTTACGTCAACCGTCCCCTTTGTCAATGTAACATGTTTAGGATATGAATTAAAACTTTTATTTGTGAAATAGCCTTCCAATGTAATGGAACATCCTATAAATGCCGTAGGGCACATTATATAAATGCCCTAGGGCACAGCAGATTTTGTGTTGCAGCTGGTTTCCGCTGTGTTACCAAATTTGAATATTAAAACGTACCAGATGTCTACAGAATATGACATGTTCACTTTTGATTGGACAGTACTTTACTACGGCGCTGTCATTCGTTTCTGGAATTTGGTGACCAAGGCTTTACGAGTAAATAAAACACCCTGAAATGAGCACTCTGATTGGTCAATCAACAGGAGATAGTGTTTAAGTACAGTTAGACAAGCTAATCGCTACTTCCATATTGATTGACTTTAAGTTGTATAATCAGAAAACTAAGTTAATTTAATGAGAAAATCCAAAGAAGTTAAAAAGCTCGGTTGTTTGATAGGTGAGAAGACAATTTTGAACATCTATTATCTGGTCATCAGGGGTATCTAGCGCCTGTTCATAACCCCCAGGAGCCGCACGTAGGCAGAAATACATAGCTATCCCCGAGGCCGTAGACCGAGGGGTCACGGTATAGCGAATAAAGACCAGATTATAGGTGTTTGATAACACAATACCGTACAGGCTTATGCTGTTATATGGTTGAGCAAACGTATACGCGTCTGTCAAGTTGTATGTCAATCGAGGTTGCTTGAACGTTGTACCTCGGGCCTCACAGTGTACACTTATTACGTTCCACCTTAAACTCGGCAAGTCAAATAGGAAATTGTGTATAAACACGGGCGCGTAGGCAGAGCCGAGGGTCGTAGGAGATGTGACATTCGACCACGGCCAGGTGCTAGATCTCAATACAGCCATGTTAGCTAAAACAGGATGTTCGAATTCCTTGTGAAAAGAAAGTAACTGAACTTGATTGTCTGCAGTGCTATTCTTTATTTGATCCATTTATCACTGCACTGAAATTGTCATTCTTTAAAATGAATTTCTCACGGAGGCCAAGAAAAATAAAAAAAGTTTGTTTCTCATCCTAGACATATCGCAAAAATGATGCGGTTTTTTCTTCTCATTTTTTTATTCTTCAACCAACAAGGACGCGCAAAATCATGAATACAACACAGGAATGCACGCACAGATAAATGCACAGCAGTACTAGTGTTTGTATATAGCACCAGTTCTGTGGTTTGACTTTTAGTGCAGCAATGCACAGTTATGACAGCTTAATATAACAGTGACATATGTTTACAGTTCTGAATAGGATTTTAGTGTCAGTGATTTTGTTTACAGTTCTGTTTTATACAGCACTGTGATATGCACTATCGTCGCGTACTTTTGCCGTGTTTTTTATATTATTTCCTCATGAGCAGAACAAAAGGTTGAAGCAGCGGGTATGAATTGACGCGCACGAGGATGAGGCACAAACTTTTAATTTTTCTTGGCCTAAGTGGAATGAACAATACAACATTTATCCCTCCAGCGATTGATTAAAAAAATTTGACATTTGTTTAGAAAGAAATTCATTCAAATAAGTCGAGTCATAACCTTAATGCTTACGTTCACTATTTGTTAAAAAAACAGCGAGTTTAGCAGTTTTAAGTACGACAATATAAATAATTTAAAGGTATACTGTCACCTGTTCCAATTTTGCCACAGTTACCATGCAAAGACAAAATCTAACCAAACACAGATTTTAAGCGGGTGGCCGCTTTTTAAAAACAGCGTCTTTACATGGGCATTTTGAATACCAAGGAACGCCCCTTTGACCGTATATGGGTATTACAGGTGACCGTATACCTTTAATTATCATCAGTTCATTAACTCTTTAAATGGTCCAGTTCGTTGGCATATGCATCTACATTTAGGATGATTGATTGGTTTACCATGATCCCTTTATTTTGCAACCAAAAATGACATGAAAGTAAAAATTGTATGTTATCTTGTCAGATATGACAATGGTTCCCAAATACACGGTGTTGAAAAGCTGGATATTAGCGTTTTAATACAAGGAAGCGGAGCAAGGACAATGAATAGCTAGCTACCGCACACATTGACGATATCAGAAACTATATTGAAACTATACAGCTAAATGCCCTTGCTCAGTCCTCCTCATTTAACGAGATGCACCCTTAGGCGGAACCGCCTTTGACAAAAGTTGCAGAATGAAATCGTGAATTTCCGCCGGAAGCAGTGACAACGGAATGAATAGCAGCTTTGCATCAAAGCCAACGGTGTAACGAGGTCGTGGGTGAACTGATGTGAGGGCGTGCTCCATGCAGTCGACGACTCGGTACGTTTTCGTGCTTGTTTTCTCCCTCGTCGTTTTCAATGTTGTCTCTGAAACTGGAGTATGACATGGAAACCAAAAATTATAACCCCTATCGTGTTAGAGAAAACGTGGGTCGCGTTGTTCATATTTTTAAATTTCGGTAGACGTCAGCAGAATGGGATAATTTGTAGGATTTGTAATTTCTGTCACATACTTCACTGAAACTTTTTTCAGCAATATTGTTTAAATAGTTCACGTCATCTTGTTCAGACTTAGAGAGAAATGTGATTTAATATACAATCGGAAAACTCACATTTCCGATACCAATCTTCGCCGTACTCGTCTCGGATCTCCGGAGATAAGTTGTTCCACATGTCGTTGAGGCGTCGCTCCATGGTTTCGGTCTCGAATAGATCAGTCCTGAAGAAGCCCGGCTCTAACATGTGAACGGAAACTCCGAATGGTCGTAACCATTGCCTGCAATCATAACAAGAGACACGAGAGGGGTGACAGTATATTACCGACAGATTCTACCGCTCGGAGGTGCCTTTATGGCTGGTTACATGGGAAGCAACCAACCTCGCTATGAGAAATCAGCCCTCTCATCTCAAAGAGGCGAGGGCATTGTAGCTCGTAAACCTTGAAACGGATTAAAGGGGCGTTGAGTAATTTATTTGTCAATTATTATACACCTGCGTCTATAACCTATGGAGTTTCTTCGTAAGTTTCAGCATCAGAGGACGCGGAGTCCAATAACTTTGACGTAGAGTACAATAACTTTTGGTGTGATATGACGCTATTTGACCTTTGACCTCAAACACCGTTACGTCAGCGCGGGGAAAAGGGAGAGATGATTTTAATTTTTTAACAAAAATATAAGCTTACTACTAAAAAATCAGTACTTCACAACGTTAGTAGTGGTGAATCATAAACCTGTGAATTTGAGTGAAACTATGCCACTGACCTGGAATTTCTATCACGTAGGCCCTACACTGCACTGCCACGCGAGGGTTTGAAATTACGTTCTCTGAGCTTAATAGCGGATAATAGCGGACATGTGGTCATGTGAGAAAAAGAATCTCACACACACCAAGGACCTGGGATCAGGTTTCTCACACTCGTTGGGGATATTTTGTCTCATACTCGCCTGCGGCTCGTGTGAGACAAAATATCCCCAACTCGTGTGAGAAATCTAAACCAAGGTCCTTGGGGGTGTGAGATTCTATTAATCCCAAATTAGTTCCAATCGTGTTGAAAGTAACTTTATGCAAGCATTCCATTGTATTCTTGATATCACAAACAGGTGAAAAAGAACGACTTTGTCACAGTCCCAGGCTGTAAAAAGAAAATGAAGGCGGCATTTACAGTTTTCAGAACGACTGAAATATATCGTTACCTGGCGCCGTCAGAAAAACTCTCGACTCCATACTTTGAAATTGAATATGGTATGGACGTGGGGAAGGTAAATCGGCCAGCAATGCTAGACATATTCACTATTCGACCTTTGGCCTTCTTGAGCAGGGGGACAAAGGTCGTGGTGACCTGGATAAGTCCGAGCGTATTGATTTCGAAGTCCGGTCGGTAATCGTCACGTGATAGCCAATCTGGCATAGCAACTTTTCCTAGGATGCCTGCATTGTTAACGAGTCCCCATAGACCTATTGAAAAAAAAATCAATTCGATACAGTGCTTGTAATTCAAGCGTTGATTATGCTCCGGGTAATATGTACTCTGATAGTATATCTGAAATTCCTCGAATTCTGATTTCATTCATTCCATTGACTTCTAAGTGCTTGTGTATCTGTTTGTCTTTTTTGTTGTTTTGGATTGTTTTATTTTACTTTTTGTCTTCTCTCCCGTATGTACACATATTTCCGATCCATATCAGCCAGACTTATCACATGTGGAAGTTGTCTACAGCTCAAGCGCCGCGAACTTCTCAGAGTTCAACGGAGCATCTATATGCCGTTACGTCGTGACAGGAGATTTGGATACTGTTTTTTTTTAATATTTCAGTTCTCTGACTAGTAATCATCGACATTTGCATCTATATTATCTCTGATGATACAGACTTCATGCGTTATGCTTAAAAACTAGGTAAAAATCCACACAAAAAAAGTTATATAATGATGGCAAATACTTAAATTTCCGTGTTCAGTATTTAGCATGTTGGAGGTTCCGTGAAAACAAATTATAACCACCATCGTTACGAATCGTCGGTCTAAATTCTACGGCATGAACATTTTGTCCTCACCCTTTCCTTCGGGCAGAATCCTCTTCACCTCGTTGTATGCTGAAGTGATACTCTCATCACTAGTAACGTCCATTCGAATGGTCTTGAGTCGTTCTGACGATGCTGATCGAATGCCGTCTTCGCCCTTTTCCGTGAGGCACGCCGCGATGACGTTGAAGCCTTTCTGGTCGAGCCTTTTGGCCAGTTGGTTGCCAAAACCTCTGTCGCAGCCAGTGATAAGGACATACTTTGACGGAATACCTTCGATGGTAGGCAGTCTGCGCCACCAGTCGTATACTTTAAAGGCGATTATGGCGCCCACAATCAGACAGACTGAACAGAACATTCTGTGGTGTGAAAGAAACGTATTACTTTTCAGTATTTAATAGTATACACGTATTAATTGGCCATGAGGGTATCAGCAACAGTTTTTTACCGGAGGCTTATCAAAGTCTGTCTCCACTTCTGATAAAATGTAAAATAAACAGGGCCAATAAAATTAAAGAGGGCGTCTGACCTCTGACATATAATATTGCATTGTCTTGTGCATCAACAGGTCACCTTACTCGAAAAGTTCGTTAACCTTTTAATCCCTATGCTAAAGTCCTCATGTATCGAATATGATGGCTAGAAGCGTTGCATCCGGGCAAATGCTTTTTAAGGTAGTATGCACCTCGAAAGTGAAGACTTGAACTTTTGCTCTAACTTTCCTCAAGGAATCTTTCAATTATTCTCTTTCAAAATTAAGAATAAAAATAGGGGGTCACCATGCAAATTTTGGTACTAGAGAAACAAATTACCAAAGATTTACCGATATTAGAAATTCAAAATGGCCGCCATCCCTGTGTTAACTCTATGGAGAAAATAAAACTTTTCGAATTTCGAAAAACTAAGCCGGTGAGAAGTTTTCTTTCACCAAGCGCTTTAAAATGAACCCCCACATGTGGTATATCAGAAGAGAATTGTAAAAGTTGAGAGTCCGAATGTCTGTCCCCGAGGTGCGTTCTACCTTAATAGAGAATGTTCCGTAACTGCAAAGGTCAATGAGTTGCCTAGTCGTGAGAAATGTTAAAAAAGCATCTTATTGTTGGCGTTTGCGGTGCTGGCATGGTGGGTGCGACAACTTGCATCAATATGGTACCTGGAGAGCATCGACCACAAGTGAACGAACACCACGGCTTTCTACTAGAAAGATACTGATTTGTCGCTGCCCTATGCCAGTCGTTTCAGTCGTTTGCACCCGTCGCAGACCCGGGAGCGTACAGTCCCTCCACACAATGTGGTTTAAGTTGCCCAGAATGACATACGCGCGATACAGTGTTTGCGCAATCATGGGCGGCATTGTGTACACATATTTCGCCGTCAGAGCACCATGGACGTCCCTTACAACACACGCAAGCCTGTTTGACAGGACTTTGACCTTCCCTGTTTGCAGCCTATGTTACACTCAAGTTGAATACACAAAGTACAATTCCGTGTGCTATTTTTTTGCACCTCATCCGAAAAAGACATATTTGCCGTCAATCAGATTTGAACGATACTGACGAGAAACTACACGGTAAAGACCCCGGGTCAAGGCCTAAGTACATGCATCATGTTCTACCTCGGCGAAGACAATCCTGTGTGTGTGACGTTGGCAAATGTCCAGGGTGAGAAGAGCATGAAGAGGGTTGGTTGAGAATTCGTACATTCTGTCCGGTCTACCGTCACTGCTGAGTCTAAAAATCAACCACCTTACAGGTTAAATACGAAGTGTTAGTGCAAGTTTTGCCGTTTTCAGATACAATATACCCGCCTTACCTTGCTTTCACCTATTTTTCGTCTGTCGGCGAGACCGATGCTAGAACGCCGAGGTGGCTTGGGAAAATGGTCAGGGTCACACTTGACAAGGAGGTCAATATATTATGAATAGCTTTGCTCAACAGCCACCCTGCGCTGTAGCATGGAAAAAAATTACCACCACGGACACCCGACTCGCCAAGCACTTGCGCACTGCGGTAGTTTCATATAGACACAGAGATTGTACCGTTTCACCTCTTCCCAATGCTACGCCTGAAAGTGAAAGATTTTTATTCTTTTGTTCAAACGTTCCACAAGAGGACGTTCAACCATGCTCTTACGTAATCAAAATAAAAACAGGGGTCACTATGCAGATTTGAATAAAATTTTGAGGTTAGAGAAACAAATTACCAACGTAACATATACTGATGTTTGAAATTTAATGAGGCCGTCCTCCCTATGTACTATGGGGGAAATGAATTTTCGATTTTCACAAAAAAAAAATGAGTTTTCGATTTAAAAAAACAGAGACGGTGAAAAATTTACTGACCTGAGAGCTATAAAAATAGTAGAAAGTGGGCAACCAGCTGAAAGTTAGTCGAGGAGACCTTAACCGCATATCATTTGCATCTCATCGTCGGCTACATGGACTGTGTGCCGACCCGGAGAGCTTCAAATGAACCTCACCACTGGTTCGTATCGGAGAATATATGGAAGGCCCGGGTCCCGGCGGCACACACTACCTAACAACATTGTGGAAGCACCGTGGTTGAACGATATGGGTTTCAAGAATATTGATAACAGCTGCATGTGCTCTGCGCATGTCTGAAACAACGTACAGAAGGAGAAGCGACAGCGCCCCAAGCAGAGAATCGAGTCAGTCTGGGTCACCGAGACTGAGTCTGTTTGTGTACGATGCATCGCAGACTGAAAGAGCTGCACTGGGTTTCGCTCGATGACGCGCTCTATGCTACCGTGCGTACAGGGCGCCATCGAGCGACGGATCTGTCAAGATGCATCGATAAACTGCTCAAACTGTAGTTTAATTTTGGTCACAAAGACGTACTAACCGGGTGGGGACGGGGGCGATCGCCCCATGCTAAAGTTTGGGAGACATCCGTCGCCGCAGCCCTCATTATCTCTCCCGGTATACAGCCAAGCCAATCCTAAACTTCGCCTGGACTGTAAAAATAGCATATACAGTAAAATATACAGCCATCACTTTTTCTTCAGGCAAAGCGATAAAGATACATCCATCAAATTGCTGCCACTGGACAAAATGCTTGATATGCGGTCAGTATATTTACGCATATTTACGTATATGGAACACATTATTAACTGCATACGTGACGTATATCTTTGTATATGGAAAATTTCAATACTTTGATATGCGTAGCGTACATCTTTGTAGATCAAGAGTATACGTATTGCAGATCTTTGTATACCAAATGTACACTGTAGCTTTGCATTTTATTAGTATACGTACGTGTATACTGAACGTATTTGACGAATGTACAGAATCAGGATATGTGTACATATTGTTGTATATAAAGCATTTTCCCCAGTGTGCGTTAATTACATTCTTTGTCATTTGCTAATATGAAGGCTTATTGTCTATCGCCATTTAACGAAGTTTGATGATTCATATTGCTTTGTACAGAAAAGGGATTTTAAGTGCAATATGAATATTTAAATGCCGGTTGAAAAACTAATTATTCTAATTTGAGAGTGGGGTTTGACTCAAAAACTCGGAGGAGTTGATAATCGAAAAAGCTTTGTGTCAAAAATTTTGCATACGAAACTGATCATAGAAAACCTTATTCAATGGGGACATAAAAATACAACGAAAACCTTCAAGTTACTTTAACCCTTTGAGTGCTGTAATTTTTCCAACCAAAATTTCAGTGAAACATTTTACCAATTTTTATGAATTTTTCTGTAATTTTTTTGATAATTTTGGACTAAATGGTCAAATGAAAGGCTACAATTTTTGACCAAAATTTTACGAAAATCTGGAAAAATTGTCTAGATCTGAAAAAAAGTTGCAGGCTATGGTATATTCTGTAAAGGCAACAAAAATTGACTTTTGCACTCAAAGGGTTAATGACTTTTGGAGGGGTTGATCCTGATCAATTCAAATGATGAGATATCATGACACACTGCTAGAGAGCCTGCGACTTAATGTCTCTAGGATTGCATTGCTTTAAATGAAATGGAAAGCGGTACTTTATTTCAACGCGTACAAATAGTATAGAGAGACTGGAAACGCGGCATGCCTTTTGTTCCATGGTCGTCTCGGTAGACTATTGGCTTTTCATATTAAAATGAGCTTCAAAGGTGTTAAACGTTTTGGAGGCTTTGTTTATGGTTGATAATGCACGAGATTATGCGAAAAATACGACGAGATGGCATCCTACTTCCAGTCGCGTAGCAACCATAGTTTACTTTGTGAGCTCCCAGGCCAGAAACACTGCTTCATGCAAATCAAAACACAACACGCCAGCAGTTTCATAAACATGTCCTTCCTTGACGCACGTGTAAAAGACGGTATGGCTGACCGCAAACCATTGAGTAAAACCAGACAGTATCGATAAATACTTTCAAATTTTGTTCAAACACACTCTTAGATATTCATAAAAATATGAGAGGAATTTAAAAACGGTAAAACTCACTTTCCTGAAGCTCAAAACACTCCCGTTTTCGCCAGCACGTCAATTCCGCTCAGCAGCACACGACAACAACAACAACACAAACTTTGCCGAACATACTGAACAGAGCGTGAGCACAGACGATCAACAATTATCGCAGCCAAGAACTTGTCAGTGTCTTATGGTAAGATTACAGTAAACAGAATAAAAGTAGTAAATAAGGATGGTATATAAAAAAGAGTTCTCACCGCGTTTCTCTGTATTTTGAGCTGCTGAAAAGGAGAAAATAGAGTTTGAAATTGAATGAGTGTCGTTGAGTGAAATTTAATTAGATCTCGTACAGTAAAACTGAAGCAAACGACAAAAAGTAAAAGGTCAAGTGTGGTTTATCACGTACCAAATGTTCAGGTTTGGTGGTTCTACACAATTTGAAGCACATGAAGCTGCGGTTTTAAAAGAAAATCCATGTATTCAATCATTAATGTTTGGAACGCCAAAGGTTTTATGTAATGCAAACGCCGTATGAGTATAGCAATCAACAAGAATTCTCTATGGCAGCTGCATGAGGGGTACGTTTTAACATTTTGCGTGTTGTTTACTGTGGCACAGCGTAACGTTACAGGCGTGACTTCTCGTCCAATCAGAACGATGCACTTGGTTACCTGGCGCACTGACATAATTTAAATTTGCATTATACATTATGTATTCGGGCATCTCATTGATGCTGATGATCGTGCGTAGATTGAAAACAAGTGTCACGGCCCTATACGACACATTGTTTCCAAGATGATGCCGGGCCGACTTAGAGCGATTTCGAAGCTGTTATCCAATTGGTTGGCAGAATCTTACCGTTACAATTAATAATACAAATAAACTCGCTAAGTTGCTGTGAATAGTGACAATCGACCAATCAGATATAACCTTGCAAACACGCTGCGAGTCAGCCAAGATGATGCCGCGCGGTGTTTCAACATGACAAAGTGTCCAGGTGGTAATAAAAGTACCGGCAGTAAATTGAGTTTGCAGAATCAACAAATTATGTAGAGTCCACAATTCTTTGTATTACGAGATGATGATTGTGTCATTGAAAAGCAATGAATATTTTTACATTACCTTTAGAGCAAAGGTAGATAAGGTGAGTAAGAGAGTAAAATTACTCTTTGAGTAAGTCGGTCGCTCAGTAAAAGTGTAAATAAATAAAATAAATAAATAAACTTGAATTGTAATAGATAAAAAATGAAATTCATTCAGAAGAGAGACGATATCAAAGAGTTTAAGTTGAGTTCCCGTGCTGTATATAAAACCATCAATCTCAATTCTACCAGAAATGCTTGCAATCTTGAAAAGTTAAAAGCTTTCACAAGCATCGGCAGCAAACACGCGCAGGAAACACTAGATCCCATTCGATGAATAAAACTAAATGGAAAAGTGGGAGCGGCAGTGAATTCGTGTTCCACGTTAAAGCTATCTCCCAGTCAACAGCCTTGTATGTAACCTAGATAGGTTAACACCTGATCTTGGAATCATAGCTTGCTACAATCGCCAAAATATCAGTGGATGAGAGATACAAGAAATGTTGTTATTCTCAGACCAAAACTTGAAAACCACGACGCCAAATGCACGATGGCTGGCGCAGTGCGCCTGGAGTCTGAGAATGGCACGTACTGGATTATGGATGAACAGTTCATGTAAAAAATACCATCAAGGACAGTGTGCTCATATTTGGTTTGAATTGGTTCATTCAAGAAGTATTTAAACCAGAAAAACAAGAATGCCAAAAGTAAATAAAGTCTGAAACTTTAGGTACTGGAGGTCAACTTTAGCATGCATAGCAGAGGAATGTTTCAACTCAGTCCCTCTTAGTTTGAGCAGGTCTGCCAATATGTAACAGTTCATGAACAATGACAGGAAATGACTCACAAGCTGTTTCAGTTACTGCCACCACTCCTACACATAATAGGTACACTGCATAAAAATAGGTTAAAGGTCATAAACCTCTTACTCAGATGTGTGGGCTGTTTCAGTTACTGCCATCACTCCTGCACATTTGCAGGATTTCCCCTTTTTCTTACCTCATTTGCATATTTTTGAAACTGACATGTTCATTTGACCAACGTCACATCTCAACCCCTGGGTCTACCTGTACGCCAAATACCAAGACGGTAGGTGGGGCGGTTTGGAGCATACATCCGCACATACATACATACATACATACATACATACATACATACATACATACATACATACATACATACATACATACATACATACATACATACATACATACATACATACATACATACATACACACACACAGACGCCACCGACTCACCATATAAGCTCTTTTTGGTATTTATATACATACCAAATACGAGCTAAAAATGATTAGTTAAGGGTTTTATGTACCCGTTGTCTCAAATGTATCTACTCCGCCTTTGGATGCGATAAGGCCGAATTTGTGTTTTGACACGTATTACCACCAAAGCTAAATATTCCCTGTTCAGTAAATATCAAGGGAAGAGAAAAAGCACTATGAAAACACATATAGCTAGTGACATACAGACATTCTCTCTCTCTCTCTCTCTCTCTCTCTCTCTCTCTCTCTCTCTCTCTCTCTCTCTCTCTCTCGCTCGCTCGCGCAACAGCAAAAGACGTCGAATTAATACATAATTTAACCAATAAATCATACCTTCCTTTAACAAAATCAGTTTTGACTGAAAATTCAGCCTTCTGTGGATTTCAAAGTTTATACGGTGGAGAGGACAGATTGTCATAGTCATATTTGTACACTTTGATAGTCGTCATCACTTGCAGTTCCAATTGGTACAGTTGGAGGGCTGTGCCCTTGTCATCACAGACAGTTACTAAGTACTTTCATGAATTCTAAAGTGCCAAATATCGATCTTTCTGTCTCTGAAATATTTCCTTTGCTTTTTCATAAATGAGTACGTCGCGCTTAAGTGCCTCGGCTACGGCAGTATCTGCCATCAATTCTCTCTTCCTGTCAAACGCAAATTGCTGCTGTTTTTTATGTTCGTCGTCTTCATCTCCGTCTTCGACGTTCACTCCTGGTCGGCTTATATGAACATTGCCACATTCCTGGTAAAACGGTAAGCCGTAAGCTTCTTCGAGCATTTTTAAAGACAGATCATAGTCTTCAACCAATCCGATCACGGCAAACCACCTTTCAAGATTACTCAGGATGTGATGTAATAAAATGTCTTTTTCTTCCTCGGTGAGAATTTTATCAAGAAGTAGTTTGTTCAGATACCAGCAAGGGAATTTGTGCCCGTCGGTATCTCCAATGAGTCGGTCGTGAGTTGCCGAGTTGAAACATACCTCTTTGAAGTTGTAGAGCAACTGGCGGAAAAAGTGGTTTCCTTGTTTGACGACCCAGTCCCGCAGAGGGGTGTGTTTGACGTCGCCGACTCCACAAATGGGATCGTACACTTCCGGCACGTTGCAGTAATCGAAGCATGAAATCAGACGCTCATATGGATCTCTCAAAAGAGTGAAATAAGAGCATGGGCTCCCATCGAGTGTATCGCAAATCCCAAATGTAAACTCGGACACGTAAAACTTCTGGACCTCCAAACTGTCGTATGGATATTCCTTGTCACGTATTCTGATGCGCGTTGGTTTCGGATACGATCGTAGATGGGCAATGTTATCCAGGCAAGACTTCATCGTTCGAGCCACCAGCCTTTGGATTGTGCACAAATACTATTGACAGCTGTGGATTTTTGTAGCGCTTCCTATCACCGTTGCCTAGCGTGTAATAATTCGGTATGAAATTATGTTTTTGTAACCATGGATACTGTGACATGAGGCTCTGCAAATGGCCGGACTGTGAAGTTCTGTTCTCCCCTACGTCAAAACTGCCAGCGAATGTGACGTCGCCGTTGCGATTCAAATGTTTAAGTTTGGTCTTCAGAGAGAAATTCCTGTTAAGAAGAAAAAATTGTCTTACTTAGGTAACACTAAGTTATCCAATTATGATGTATAGATTTTTAAAATGATTATCTAAAGATGTATGATATCCATGGCTACAATGAGAACACTATTGAAACTGCTGAAAAGCGAATAAGACAAGAAAAATAACAAAATAGCAAAAGTCGCGAGATGATTTCCTATTAAATTATTACCTTCAAAACTATAACCTTAAAAATTATTCTCTGCGCATGTCATGTCAGATCGATGAATGAACGAAGTAACGCGCTATTTAATTTGCTTCACCATAATGCCGATAAGTGATCTCAGATCCCTATTTAGTATTAGCGCTACAGTGGTCATTGGGATCATTATGGCATTTCTATTTGACATCCCGAAAAATGACCCAGATTAAGCGAAGCGGTATGGATGACTCCTCAAACAATTGGCAACGTGGTTCACTCGACATTTTACACAAAGCGAGGCACCAGCTGGTGTCGGCCAGACAACCGGATACAGATTTTCCATTGCATGTAAACTGCGCAATATATTAAAATAAGGAATGGATGGCACATAAAAGCTTCCTTATTTTCTCGATAGTCGACATGCCTCTTTACAAACGACGTTACTTTGAATTCTATGTGTTCACACCGACAAATTGCTAAGAGTTGATACAATTTTGCTAGTCTGCTGCTATGGCATAAAAACTGTCATATTTTGTTTTATACAGTGTTAATGATCAATTCGTACCTAAAGGGGATAGTAGTAAACAACCCTTCGAAAATTTTAAACATTATGCAAGTGTTATTCTATCAGTTTTGACAGGATTTTCTGTCAGGACAAAATTATGAGAGTAAAGACATGGAGGATCAAAGTCCTGATGCAACCGATGACACTTTTTTCAGTAATTGTCACGTCACTTGTGACTGGCAGATGCAGTTCGAATCTAGGATCAAATCTATCTCAATCACGTCGTACGTCACAAGTCTTACCTTTGCCGGGCTGATGACAGTGAACCAAGATGAACCAAAATGAATATTAACACAGCAACAAATATCACCAAGGTAAACAGTCTGTACGTGTAGCGTATCGTCAACGCAGGAACTGACATTGTCATTGCTTGCTGTGTACAGCAGCTGACCCGACTGTTACGCTGTGTATTTCAGTATCGTGTTCAGGGATTATCGCGTTCTGACATATGTGACGCATCTCATTTAAATACAGATATTTCGATTCTTCAAAACAGCATTTCTCTATTTCGTCGGTTGGAGGCAGTTCGTGTCTCACTCTTCGTATAATTTTTGTTAATTTACAGGAAAAAGCCCATTTTACCCGGCATGTGCACTGATGTGCACAGAATAGGCTTTCGGAATAGAGATAGTTTAAATATTCATTCAATGTGCGCACATGTATAATATGTATGTATGTATGTATGTATGTATGTATGTATGTATGTATGTAGGTAGGTAGGTAGGTAGGTAGGTAGGTAGGTAGGTAGGTAGGTATGTATGTATGTGTGTATGTACTGCGACCACATGGAGTTTCCGAGCGCCGGTTGAATGAATGAATGCTTTATTTCACCAGATGCTTCACAGTATATACAAATAATGAAATGAAAAGAAACGATACCTTACTTAAGTTGTACATAGTCAAAAAAGAAATAACATTGCAGCATTTTATAATCTGGTGGGGACCATGAAAATAGTCTAATGGACTAGTCGAGTTCATGGCCCTTGCATATACTTATAATTATGTAACACAAGCTTAAGTATGATGTATGATGGAAACAAACACCGTTTTAATGTAGATTCAGTAAGTGATGCTTCAATGCGGACTTGAAAACTTGTCTACTTGACAATTGTCTGAGATAGCCAGGCAGGGAATTCCAGTGTTTCACAGCTGTTATGTTGTGAAATTGTCAAATTTGAACCTGGAATGCGAAAATTTTCAATTTGTGGTAAATTGTTGGATACGAATGCTTTGGAATCTCAAAATAGTGTTCAACTGCATGAGGAAGATTGTTATTTTTTAAAATCATATACAAACATACAAGTACAATATTTACTCAGTTTGTAAATATCTAAAATGTTCAGTTTGTAAAACAGAGGTTCTGAATGAGCAAAATGAGGAAAGGAAATTGAGCGAACAATCCGTTTCTGAAGGCTATAAATTGGCTCTAAGTGGCTAGAAAAACTGTGTCACCAGATTTCGATCATGTTGAAAACTTTTTTGCAAGTCCTCCTAACTTAGAAAGTGTGTCGATAAATAGTATCACATATGTGTTGTATCTCTAATTCATCATGCAGAAGTACTTATTAATTAGTTCGCATTTCCCAAATTGATGAAATTCGATTCGTGATGTCTTAGTAATACGAAAGATACAACACTCATTTATGTTCAGTTAGTTTCCATTTATTAATACTTTATCGGTCGATTGATAATTTATTTGTTGACTTGATGAATTGGCAGTTGATTGGAATCTTTACTCTTTGACTTGGCTAGGTCATTGGTTGATTTGATACATAATTGGTTGATTTGATACGTCATCGGTTGATTTGATACGTTATTGTTCACTTGGCTCTCTTATGGGTTGATTTGATACACTATCTTTCTATTTATCTATCCGTCGATCGATCGATCTATCCATCGAAATATATTATATATAATATATATATATATATATATATATATATATATATATATATATATATATATATACCTATATATATAAAGATCTGGCAATTGATCAATTCACTCAATCATTTAATCGACAGGCAGATCAATCGATTGATAAATCAGTGCATCGATTGATCAATGGATTGATCGATCGATCGAGAATTGATCTATCTCTGTGAATCTATTCCCATGAATCACTTAATCTAATACATTGATAGGTTGATTTGATACGTTATCGGTAAATTTGTTGATACTATATCGGTTAGAAAAATTTACTACGTTATCAGTTTGTTACTACGTTATCGGTTGATTTACTACGTTATCGGTAAATTGTTACTACGTTATCGGGTTTCATACGTTATCGGTTCGTTACTACGTTATCGGTTGATTTACTACGTTATCGGTAAATTTTTACTACGTTATCGGGTTTGATACGTTATCGGTTAGTTACTATGTTATCGGTTGTAACACCGCGCTCCCATTGAAAAACTCACCGCACTCTGACTGCTTGAGCATTCTTATATTGCCTTTATCACATTTCCCGGTAATGAAACTGCACAGAAAATTAACGACAGGTTTTTTCTCGATATGTGTATGGGTCGGTACAACGATTGGTGTTTCCTACACTGAACGTGTTCTGGAAGTGAGAACAGTGGACGTCGTATTGGCTTCAATTGTTACAAAATCTATCAAAGGAGAACGTTTGCAATGGATGCAGTTTGCGTTATTTTCTATCGCCAGAAACGTTTTTCTAATCACCAACGCGCGTTGTAAGCTATTTTGAAATTCACTGTAATGACACTTCTTTGACATGACATTTATTCTTTTCTGATTTTTTGAAGGTGAATTCATATGAATCTGACGTTGCTGTTTGTACCGATGTTAAATTCTCCTGCTTGGTTCCCTCATAATTCTAGACAAAGCGAGGCACCAGCTGCATGGCCATCCGATACAAATGTTCCATTGCTTGCAAACTGCACCAGCTGCATGGCCATCCGATACAAATGTTCCATTGCTTGCAAACTGTGCAATAAAGAATGGATTGTACGGAAAAGGCTTCCATGTTTTGGTCGATAGTTAACCTGCTGCCACGTCTTTACATACAATTAAGACAATTAAAATTTAAATTTTGTGTGTTCACACAGACAAACTATTAAAGTTGATAAAAATTTTGCTAGTCTGCTTTTAAAGCATAAAAATTGTCATATTTTGCTTTATACAGTGTTAAACAAATGATTAATTCGAACCTAAAGAGGATTGTAACAGACAACCATTCACAAATTTTAAACATTATGCAAATGTTATTATATCAGTATTGAAAAGATTTTCTGTCAGTAAATCTACCATAGATTGTCTTTGTCAGTCTCACACAAAAGAGGAATGTTAAGATACGTACAGTTGTTGTTGTCAGAGGACAAAATTATGAGAGTGAAGACATGGAGGATCAAACCCCTGATGCAACCGATGACACTTTTTCAAGTAATTTTCACTTGTGACTGGCAGGTGCATTTCAAATCTAGGTCTATCTCAATCACAAGTCTTACCTTGGCCGGCCTGATGATAGTGAACCAATATGAACCGAAATGAATATCAATACAACCACGAATATCACCAAAGAACACAGTTTGTACGTTTTGCGTACTGTCAACGCAGAAGCTGTCATTGTCATTGCTTCCTGTGAATACAGTATCCGATTCAACTGTTATGCTGCGTATTTGAGCCTTGTGTTCAGGGATTACCGCGTTCTAACATATGTGACGCATCTCATTTAAATATAGATATTCCGATTCTTCTGAACGTCATTCTCTTTTTCGTCGCTTGGAGGCGGTTCATATCACGCTCTTCGTATAACTTTTGTCAATTTACACGCAAAACTAATTTACCCGGTATATGCATTTATGTATATAGAATAGGCTTGTATGTATGTATAGGCTTGTATGTATGTATGCATGCATGCATGCATGCATGCATGAATGCATGCATGCATGCATGTATGTGTGTGTATGTATGTATGTATGTATGTATGTATGTATGTATGTATGTATGTATGTATGTATGTATGTATGTATGTATGTATGTATGTATGGTGTGCATGTGTGAGAGCGTATACATGTACATCCCTGCCTTCATACTCCTTCACATATACTGTATTTACATACATGTTTAAGATACATCTTCAGTATGGCACTGTCACAAATATTTGAAAGCTTAACTTTTAAAGCAATGTGAAGAAACTGAATTTTATTTGTATCCAGGAGGACACTTTGACACGTACCTGCAATCTTTTGATTTTTTTTCCAATATCTGTGCACGAAATGTTCTGGCGCCACTATACAAATAGTAAATGCCTTCTTATAAACCGAAAAGTACGATAATTCAACTTCTTGAGAACACTCTGTGTCTTTGTCTTCAAATAATGAAAACACGCCAAGTGAACTTTCGTTTTGAAAAAAACTCAATAATAGATATCTCAACTTTAACCTTTGTAACTAGAGTGACGTCATGGAGAATCCTGGGTACTCCTGATAAAGAAAGTTAAAAATGAACAATCCTTTGTTTTATTAACAATGTCTTAAAAATCGCTGCAGAGGAAGCAATTGCAAGATTTATCAATTTGAACGAGCGTTTCATATGTGGGGAAATAGTTGAAAGCAAGGCCGGGATACTTTCATATTGTGTGCGAGTAGTACTGAGGTCATATTGGACAAAGAATTCTACGAATGGCTATACTTACGTGGAAAGGAAAGTGCATGCGCAGAAGGGGATTCTCACTCCTTTTATGGCAGGGGCATGCAAGATTACACCACGCCGTAACTACAAGCAAACATCTTTCAATCAGACAGTACGTACATATCAGTCCTGGAGGAAACATGGACTCTGCAATCGCTGACTGTTGGCGGTGTGGTCAACCGGGAACATTGAAGTGCCCCAAATGTGGATTTGCCCTGTACTGTGGTGAAATTTGCTTGTACGACGACGAATTCAGACATAGGGTGGGTTTTCATGAGTTTTAACTCTCCATTAGCCATTGGTTGCTACGCACAGAAGGCTGTGTTTGCGACGCTAAATAATATTTCTTATGTTAACATATTTATGCATAAGAAAGTTTATTTGTTTCGCGGAATATAAAAAAGTTATCAAAAGTTAGAGATCTCGCCCTAAACGGTAATTGCATCAAGATATTCTCGCGTTAGAAAGTTGTATATCTTCGCTAAACAAAAGCTATGTTGAACTGATTATTGAACAATGTTATTTGCTTATCATCCGCGCAGCTATTCAGGGATAGAGAAACCTGAACACCTTTCTGCACGGGAGCATTTGCCATTTATCAAGCGCCAGATAATTTTATCAACTGTTTGTTTGAGCGCGAGTCGCTAACTACTAGTTGTCAAGGGTCACATTCGCCGTCTTTCGATAAACATCTTGAATACACGCCAGTACTTTTTATTTTAAACGAAAATGAAAGTTGTTAAGTTCTTGCTTAAATATTTTTCAGAAGCAACTGTCTCTATCATATTCATGGAATTCATTGTAAGACTCTTACTCCGGTGAAGGAGCTCAAATTTTGGGACCAGAGTTACGTTACCGTAAGAAACGATACTTGCTGTATGTATTTGTATTACAGAAATAATGGGAAACATTTAAAAGTCAAGGGTTAGAGTACAAACTGTAAAAAATTACAGGCTACTTATCTCAGCTTGGACGGCACACAGCTCCAGAGTTAAGTCAGACACTGAGACAAAGTGAACAGTCCTTTGACTTGTTTGCAGGCTTAAGGTTGCATAAAGTCCACAGAATAAATCAAGCGTTGCTGTGGAGGTCTTGAAAAGTCTTAGAATTAACACTGCTGGAGTTTCCAAAGAACAATCTAGAACTTCTATCGATATGCTAATTACTGTTCTAAAAATATCTCCACCTGTGACTAAGTAAACGAATTTCTAGAACGTTACAAACATGACTAATTGAATTCAAGGTCGTGAAGGACAGTGACCTTACGAATGTTCTAGACTAATTAAACTCTGGTCATGAGTGGGATAAAATGACCTACATAACATTACATTTTCGACTTTTTACCAGTTCACTCTATATTATAAGATTGCAAAATGTACATAGCATTTTCTGTGCGAGGGTAGCGTTTTGCATAAGGTGTCGTCTGGAACACAACGGCACTGCTAAGGAGTTTGAGCGCCCGAAAATTAGTATCAGATTTTAAATATAAATAATCTTCAAACTTCGAATACCACTAACTGTTCAAAATTCAAAAACACTATAGATACATTTCCTTGTTATTGATTGCAATGAATTATGTTGGTACAGGTGGAATGCACTCATGCAATGAGCAAGCAGACCTGCGAGCACTGTAAGAAGACCACAGGCTCAGCAAGAATGTGTGCATCTTGTTTGGAGGCATGGTACTGCGGACGAGAGTGCCAGACAGCGGACTGGAAACGCCACAAGACGGACTGTCGGAGGGTGACAGCTAAGATCAGGGAAATCGCTTCATTTCTTGACCCGGCAATAAATCCCACAAGAAGAGAGACTGGTGTTTCGGATTATACCGCTCAGACAACACACTTTTGGGGCAACACACCCGCAGTGGACCTCTTGAAGCTCGAGCAAAACGAATGGAGCAGCGGATACCGCCCTGAAAAGTTGTCCTTACTATTAGCCGGTATTGGTGACCTGAGATATGTCATTAAGACTGGCGCCTCGCTCCCGCAGGGATTTAAGGGTGACCTGGAATTCTGTCTGAACGATAGCAGCCCTTACATCATGGCCAGGAACGTCCTTTTCCTGTACTGGCTTCACACTTGTGAGGACACTAGAAGTACCTCGGAAACGTTGGTTCAGATATGGTACTCGGTGTCGATAAGTTTCGAACATGGCAGACTCCTGCAAACGACGCTCCAGCAGCTGGTCGACCTCGATGCAGAAACCCTAGTTTCGAAGACGAATGGCAAACTGAACATTCCAGAAACCGCACTCAAGTCCCTGAAGATACGATGGGGTGAATGGTTAGAGGTACTGACCAAAGAAGGGCATGCATCCAAAATAGTCCGGCAACGACAAGCAATGATAGATTCTACTCCAGGAAAATGGTGGAATCTCCTCATTGACATTATCCCCGAAAAGCATCGGCCTTCTCTTCAGTACTGGGTCGACGAAGGACTCATGTTACCGAGCTCGATGAAATCAAAAGTGCAAGTCGAAAATGTCACATTGCTACACAAGAACCCGACACTAAGCCCTACCTGCAGCCTACCCCTACACAGACGATTAGCTTTTCAAAATTTGCCGAGCTGGATGCGTAAAGAAAAGATGATTCACCTAGTGGCAGATCTTATCCCTTTTCTTGGATGGGACTATCTCGAGGTTAAAGCGTTCTGCGATGTCCCATCGTTGCAAACCATGTATGCAAATTATATAATCCACATGATAGAGACATTCGCAAAGAAGTTGAAGATTGGTAACATGTCGTTCAGGGTTCTCGTTTGCGACTGTTTTGAAATTCATGAGCATATCAACCCGGTCGAAACTAAATTTGATCGCGTTTCGACTTCAAACTTGGCCGACTACTATGGAATACCGGCTATCCTTGATTACTTCCGACCTTTCCTATCTGTGACCAATTCCAAAGCAATTCTCATCACGGAATTGATCAATCTGTCGTCGGTCTGCAATACTGAGCAGCCACCTGGCTCCAAAGCAGTTCAAATTAACATACCTCACGTCATCTTCAACGATACTGGGATTACAGCGAACATCAATTCTGGAATTTCTGAACTTATGGGCGAAGAGTACAAGGACACCTTGCCCCAGTTCATCAGATACTTGAGAGCAGAATTTCTGAAACACAGTGCAACGAAAACTGGAAAGAAACTCGATGATGTCGAAATTCCTACAAAGGCTCTTTTCGCGAACTACAATGGACTGACAATGTGCGATTTTATCCATCAACTGAATTCTGTCATTCCATTCCGATGGAAGGCAAACTGTCGCCGAGTATCGGTCGCTGTATGGGCAAGAAATTTGGAGTGGAAGAGCAACCAAGACACGCCGTGATTGTCAGTCAGGACTAAGGTGAAGAGGTTTAGAATGACGTACGAATGATGTCATTCTAGACGATTTTAGTCTCTGTAATAGTATTTATTGAATAAGCACTACACGCCACCAGCACAGTGTACAAACTTGCCTTTAATGCTATTTTCCAAAAGCATAGAACGAGTATCGTGCACAATTCCTTATAACAATAGGGTCTGTAGTGTTCATAAGTCTGATGAATTTAAATTTTGGAAGTGGCTGCTCTGTGAAAGTACTTGGAATATACATAAAAAAGACAAACGAAACGAAGTGAAACTCATCTTCAATGATGTCGAGACACACCGGACATTTTCTGTCCATTCTTTGAATACCAAAGTGTCTTCCCTTTTCAATCATAAGAGAGTGAGCAGAAATTCTACAGTTTAGCAATGATGAACGAAACATAGCCGTCATATCAATTGTGAGGTATGTATCCAAGGTTGATTAATTGGTTAATAGGTTGGTTGATCGATTAATTGACTTCCCTTTTCAATCAGGGGTAGCAAGAATCTAAATTGTAAAAACTGAAAGCAAAGCACAAAAGGAAATACTTACTTGTAATTAATCAAGTATTGACTACATTTGATCAAAAGTATGTAAAAATAATTAAAAAAAGACTGATCCATTATGTAAACCATTGTAAAGGCGAGGTAAAAACCTGCCAGGGGATATTTACAGCCGGACAAGATTCAACATTCAGAGAAACGTTTTACGGTCTGCACCAAAAAATCGACTTCCGTATGAGTAATGATGCATGCATGACTGAACGTACAGTTTCATAAAGGTTGGACCTCATGCAAACTTTTCTCGTGAATTTCTATGCGACGTTGCCTTTCATATAGATATGTATAACAGTTTTTCCTTACATTGTGGCAATGTTTGTATGTCATAGGATATTTGTATTCAGCAAAGGGATAAATTTGACAGTTTTACATTCATATGCCGTCATTTTCTACACTTTATGACTTTATGCAAATGTTCTATATTTTCTTGATCTCACAAAAAGTGAAAAAGAGCTACTTTGTCCCATTGGACAGGCTGTTCGTTCTGTGATTTAATTATTTCCTTTCATAAGTAAAGATGAAGTGTTACACCACATCGAAGTTTTCTTTCATCTTCAACGACGTTATGCATTTTTTGATTCGAACTGTTCGCTGAATGTGAAAGATTGTTACCGAGTATAGGTAATGTAGAGAAATGTACAAGTGACGACCGCTACAAGGAAAGCGTGTCTGCCCGGCATCAATCGAGCTTACGGTTACCTATTTCAGGTCGCTTGCGTCCTGCGAAGCGTCAGCCTGTCAAATACCCATTCTTTACAAATTGACTCATCCTTAAACGGAAATATTCCGACGATTAAGAGATTTCGCTCCTAATGTCAAAGGGCGTTTACGACCTACATGTAGATCGACGTCTGACGTCGATGCATCTTTCCTCACCTTTGTGTTGCAGTGAAAGAGATCTGGATATTGTATTGATTCTCAAAGGTTGCTATAACTCAAGTCTGCTTTCCTGCATAGGTATTCACTGTCAGGGAAGAAAAGACGACGTTATGAGACGGTTACAACTTAAACTCTCATTGGCCATCAGCAAAGCTGTTTGCAAAGACAAGTAAAAGTGATGGTATCACAAAACAGTTCTTAAATATTGCCTGGCCTACATTACATGATCATCGCTCATTGAGACCTTGACTATCTTAAACACAACACCACTTCAGACAGGTTTTTAGTGTTTACAACAAGCCATGCTGTTAACGGTGCTGGGAGCCTTTTACTTTCTATGCTGTTTGTGTATTCAATGGTCAGAAAAGTGTGCAAAACGAAAATTTGCGATGTTCCGCCGGGGTCACCATGTTTTTGAAATGCTCAATGGGAGGGGGGAATCAGTGTGTTTTTGAATTCCAACACGAGGTCCCACTTTCCAAAAATACATCACACCAGCCACGAATTTCATCATTAACCTGCATTTCTCGGCTTGACTTTTGGGCGCGTAACTTTAATATATCAGACATATATCAGAGATGTCAGGATGTTTGCATATATGAAGTTTGTTTTGCAAAGCATGATACTGGCACAGACAAATAGAGAGACAGATTTTCTATTTGTCTGTCATACCGGCCACAAATTGTATCATTAAGTCTCAGTTTTTGACGTTCCCTTCGGGCACATAACTTAAATATATCAGAAATATATATCAGACACATCTTAATGTGTGCAATTGAAAATCGTTTTTGCAAATTGCAGTACTAATCATTATGATATCTGCAGTTCATAACAAAAGCGTGGCAAATTCCTGATCTTTTTCTAGGTTCTCTATGAGAATGCGGTCTAAGAAAGCAACATGCACTAATATTTCACAATACATTCGATACAATGAATATTTAAGAAAGAAAAAATGACAAGATATTTTTCGTTCTAGTTGATTCAACTATTTTCCTTCATGCCACATTTTTTCAAGTCAAAGTCTTTCTCATGACCCAAATGATCGTTAACAAAGGCATAGTTTTTGTCATTATAACCTTGAATTTATGGTTTCAACGATAAAATAAAAGGTCTTCTAAGATTTTGCTTCAACTTATAAATTAGCTGTTCACGGCTTCTCAGGAGATGTAATTGGATAGCAGGCAACAATCGAAATTACCAACTGAAGTACTTCATATAGTGCTGTTCTCTCTTTGATATCAATGATTGACATTCATATATGTACAACAGTTCAGAGTTGGAAATTTCCAAGCCAGCTGAAGAGAACAAACGTGGTTCCAATTTTTAAAAGTGGTACCAAATGTGATGTCTCACTTCTTTCAGTTCTCGGTAAGATTTTTGAGTAGGCTATATTTGATTAGATGTTCAATCATGTTAAACAGCATATTTCTTAGTCACAATATGGTTTTTTTAAGCACGGATCAACCCAAACTAATCTAATGTGTTATAGAGATTGTTTGGCTGACTGCTTTGATAAAATTCAAAATAGAATTATACAGTGGCACCAATCAAAACGAAGAGCGACACACAAGCTCTATGGGGAAACCTTACAAGTCAAGAGTGATTAAGCGACGCCTTTTCTCGTAATGAGAATCTCTCGCTGTTTATGCCGCCGTCGATGAGAAAGGTTTTGTTTTAACAAACGAATTGTAAGAATTGTTGTCCTTCGTGAGACTCAGGTAGGACTTATTGTATACTTCAGCACACTCTTTTGTAAAAAAATGTTCTTTGAAAGAAATTACCGGTCTGAACTATTTAGTTAAAATGTTCTTTATGAAATTTCTCGAGCAGATTGCAAGCATTCGTTTGGTTTTTTCCCAGAATTATCATAAAACTACAAGCATTCATGTATCTATTTCTCTGACCAAAATGTGAGCAGAATAATTCTGGCCTCATCAGAGCTTAGCATAAATAAAAAAATATAATACCAGTCTTAAGCTAAAAATTGTACTTAGTAAATGTCAGGGGTGCAACAAATTTAATGCAGCTTTAAACATTAAAATCTACTAGACCGTTTATCATCATGAGATTAAGTTGAAAATATACCACCTACGCATGCGCAGCTAAGCTCTCGTCCCGGCGAATTCTGAGCCTCCGTTCGGCACGTCACGAGACGAAACTTTTCATATTCGTTCAATAAAGCTATTGAAATGGTCAGAAGAGTAGTGATTGTGTCACTTATTGTAATTCTACTTCTCGTGATTGTCGGATGGCCCTACTTCAGAGTAGATATGCAGAAGGAAAATGAACAGACGGCGAAGACACACGAAAATCGCCAAGGTAAGTTTAAATATCGACTCTAGACTAAATGTTACACCATAGGGGCATATTCCTGTGCGACAAGTGGAATCAAACGGGATTTGCCGATTTATCTTGCAACCTGTAGTTTTTTTTAAACTGAAACTAATTACACTAAAGTTTCTGTTTCACAGAAAACTTCTTTATGCCAGTGGCCAGTTCAGTTTTCACTGATTGTAATACCTTGTTGTTTTCATATTAATCATAGTGTAATTTTATACTAGCTCCTTTCATACATGCTGCTTAAATTTTCTCAGCTATATTTGAAGGATTTTTGCTAATTTGAGTTCAGATCGATCTGGTATTCAGAATTCAACGTCCTGAAAGCCCAACTAGTCTTAACTTTTGAAATATGTTGACCTTAAAATGTATTCCTATTCTCTCCTGGTTTTTCTCTGAATTTTACCCTTTGAAGGGATGTGGGCTTTCACAGCATTAAGAAACCATTCCTTTGTGGAACATTTCATAAGTAAATTCAAATTTTAATGGTCATTTTGATTTCAAGCTATTTTCAAAAGTTTGTAATATTACAAAGGAAACAGAACATACAGTGTCACAGTTGAAAACATTCCCCTAGGCATTACATCGGACTGCTCTGTGAAGTTTATGAGGAAAGTTCTGTGCAGATATGCACAGTATCAACAGTTCGTGCTTTTTCCACAAGGGGCAGCGATTTAATGTATGGGCAAAAATTTAATCGAGGTGTAATCTTTATATTGTTTAAATTTGCTTGTACAGTCCCAGCGGGTAGTTAATAATAAGTGTATAGATACATGTAAATTAGTACATTCTCACAAACTTTAATTTAAGCTTGAAAGTAAAATCATAAAATAATGCTAAAATATACAGCTTGTTGGGCTTTAAGATGAGGGACCACAATCGGAACTTGAAAACATAATTTCACAACTAATGTATTATGACTTTTCGTTACGACAGCTTGAGATTGGGAAAGTATATAATGCATTTTTTTCGCCCTATACCCGCTTCAAATGTCGTCTTGTCTCCTCTCAGCAAACCAAACCTCGGGTACGACTAACTGCTCCGTTCGGTTAGCTGCTCCTAATACATTCCCGTTAACGATGCTAGTAAGTGTACCAGGTTCAGGCAATACATGGACCGACATCTCATAGAACAAGCCACTGGGTTTTACACCGGCTCCAGGTTCAATGATGAGAAACTTTACCGAGGTGGTAAGTAAATGGAATCTTGCCATAATCATTATGACGATAAGTCATTTCTATGTATTTCTCTCTTTCTCTCGAAAGAGAGAAATATAGAGATTTAAATATTTATCTTCCGATTCTCACTTCATTCCTAATATTACATAGGGCTCAGCCCTTGTTGTCGCGCCAGGAGTTAAGATTAGAAATGTTATTTGTATTGATTTATGATTAGTAACAGTAAAGAATAAAATAGAATTAATTGTTACTTGCTATATAGATTTGCACGACAACTATAGGCCTACCCAGTTTACCCTCTGATGGAAACAGATCACGTACATGATGTCAGACCCTGCAGGTATAGATTTTCTGAAATGTGTAAAAATGTTGGGATAAATTGGCAATTTTTAGCATGAAAACTATCTACTGTGTTTAACAGGGGACGTATTGTGCCGTCATTATCGTTGCAATAGTAACTGCACCGCCTAACTTCAACTTGCAATCTGAAAGCTAGCGTTCCGTCTAAAGTGGCATTTTTTGCATCTAGTTATTGACACAGAGGGCGCTTTTCTAGAATTCAGTCCAAGCAGTCTTTGCGTATGTCCTTGTTCATATGCACGACAGTTTTCTCTCTTTTTCCGTTTTTTAGGCGTGATAGTAACGATATTTTGTATCAGTAACAAGATGGATAATAGTACTTATTGGCTATTAAAAGGGATATAGTTTGTCAATGGCATGTTATAAAATGAAACTTTGCACGTTTCTTATTTATTTATTTACGAGTTCAACACTCAAATAAACATGGCGGCGTCCGTGAATTAGGTCGGGCACACTTCCGGTTACTCGCGTGGTATATTGTGAACTGCGCATGCGTAGTCAGTAATCCGCTGGCGCGACTATTATAGTCTTTCTGCTGTTGCGCCTCAATGTTTAGATGCACTAAGGGAGCCGTCATTATTTACGGCCTTGGGCGGGGGGTGGGCGGGTCCAGAGGAATTGTTTTAGAAACTCCAAAATTTTGAGTAACCCCCTGCCAACCATGACGTGTTTGAGTGACCCCCCCCCCCTCTCTGCTACAGACATTTTGAGTGACCCCCGCCAGTAAAATTGATTCTTGCTGCGATAGGCCCTGTACAGACCCTGGTTAAATCTTGAGGTACAGGTCTGTGTCGGAAAGAGGTTCCATTGCTGTGACAGGGGCTGATGTACAGGTCTGTATCCAGTGCTCTGATGAGATGCAGTATTCTCCGTAGGATTTTTTTGTGAAAGCACCACAAGCGACCGCGCAAGCGGTCACGGGGGGAGGTTAGGAGGTCGTTGGAGCTTATGAAAAAAAGGGGCTTAAAATAGTGTTATTTGGTGGCACTAGGGCAGTATGTTTTTCAGATTTTTTTCGTATAAAAAACTAAAAGGAACAGAAATCTGAGACAGTATTCCAAAACGTATATTCCAGATCACTGATTTCAATGGAGATAATTTTTTGAAAACGAAAAAATAGCGACAGACATAGATTTATTCACATTTATTATTAATTATTATTTTCGTGCAATAAAAGATGGGTTTGTTGTCGAGGTCATTCCACTAGTTTTAAACTTTATAGAATCAAAATTAGCTTGCTTTACACATTTTCCCCTATCGGTAACCTATACAATGTAGAATATAGAAAGCAGACGTTTCTCATGAATGATCAAACAAGTATATCAATCTTTAATCAAGAAATACTGAAAAATGTACTCAGTACTAGCCTCTAACATAAGGCTTGCCCCGTCGAATAGCTGATCATTCTCGTCGGAAGAACACAATAACGTGGAACACATATTGTAATGAGATTTTAGTTTTTACTTGAAACCACCTGTATTATATATATATATATATATATATATATATATATATATATATATATATATATATATATATATATATATATATATATATATATATATATATATTATGTGTGTGTGTGTGTGTGTACATATACCGGGTATGAACATACATATCTCAAGCATACATATTGCCAATCTTTACTATTATTGTTGTATTAATTCATAACTTCACTAAATGCTTCATTACATATCAACAAAATTGAGTAGCCCCCCTTTCTTGTTCTCCACTTTTGAGCACCCCCCCCCCCTGTAGCTTTCAATTTTTTGAGTGCTCCCCGGCCATAAATAATGACGGCTCCCTAAGTGGCCAACATCTATCAGGGAGCCAGCGGCACGTCCACTCTCTCACAAAATCACTACATCTTAAGCTCTTATTTGTTTTGCAAGCAACACCTGATACAGCAGTCGTGCTGAAAACATATATAGTACGATCGATAATTATGCCAGCGGTTCAGAAGACCCGCTTTGCTTTGGAATCAAAATGCACACTACACAACAGCTGCACTCGATAATCGAGTTCGTTTCCCAGTAACAATTTACGAACACAGCCTCTTGACGGATAAGGTTAGAGAAACACTGATTACAACTTTTAGTAGTTTCTTCTGTGTATGCTAATTTGACCGTCTTTGTAATAATATTCAGGAGTCTATGCTGTAATTGAACAAGGTTTGTTCGGGTTCGTGCGTATAAAAGTGCTTCGCAGATTGACAGATAATCTGGGCACGATTTTGATCTTCGTTACAGCATCGATATTCTCAATAAAACATGTATTTGCTACCAGAGGTCTCTTCACTGAAAGTGGCAACCTTTGATCGCTTGATCAAACCATATTATGATCAGCCTATTCACACTGTTCGATTAACCTCAACGAGGGATTAAATCGATCAATGAATCAACATAAAGCAATATACTCATCGAATAAATTATTCGGAATTTTGTTCATATTCTTGACACGAGATGTCAAAATTCCATCATTATCTCCAGATGACGTTAATAAGCTCACATATGGCACAGTGTGCGCCGAGCAATGGGAAAGAAAGTGATCAGTCAAGATTAAGCCTAAAGTGCGAGGAGGCCATAGTAGCCAATGAAAGTGGTGTTGGAAATATCTCTAATTCAATTTGAATAACTCATCAAACCCATCTCTCAATATTTTTCCTCCTTATTAACATTGACAGGTGCAGGCTAAATGTCGATCACATTAACATGATAATTACACGACAGGGTGATAACTTCCTTGATGAAATGAAACATGGTATATCACAAATGAATTTAATTCCCCTTGACACAGCGGCATTGGCACTAAATGCATCGGATAGGATAAGGGTTTGCGAATCACATGAACGCGGCCATGTGACTTTAATCGCTTTCATTCCTGAATAAGGCGTCCCCGTGCGATAAAGACACGATAGACTATGTTGGTCCCAAGGATACATTGGCTCTGTAAGCATCATTTGATAATACTCGGTCTCCCCTGTTCCTGTGATGTATCATTCTTCTCATGTCTGACGCAGCACAAATTGAACGAATGCTAATACGAAATTATAATATAGCTTGATCAATACCTGTGAATTTTGTGACACCATCCATCAAATTAGCACTGATAATGTATCCAATTATCACGCATTGTGCCGAGTAGGAAATATTTCGAGAAAATAGCAAGAAATGAACACTTTCTCGCTTTTTGGGAGACTGCTGCGAGATTTCATAGTTTTTTCTAAGTCTATGATAATTTATTTTTCTCGCCATGAGTCTGCGAGAAACAAAAATCCAGCAATAAATCAGCGAGAATTTATTTTTCTAGCTACAACATGTGAAAGAACATTGCCGCCATGAATCTTTGATAAATAAAATTATTTTTACTTGTACGCAAAAACGGGCCTAGAAGGATTCAAGTCACACGTTGTTATATTGCTGGAGATACAGACTCCATCAATCTTCTTACATTTGAATGGAGATGATAATTCAAGAACTTATTGCTGGTCTTGTGCGGTAACCTGCGAACAGAACACCAGCCTACAGAGTCTATTTGCTAAGCGCCAACGATTGGCGGGCCATGACGTATATGTCACGTGTCTGGTGACGTATATAAAAGAAGAAACTCGTAGATGGCATGCAGCCGGACGTGACTTGTGTAAATATGTTCAAGCTTTCCGTTTCGAACGTTTTGAACGTCTGAACTGATTCAAACATGCACACCGTTTAGTATGGGTGAGACTCAAGAACATTTTAAGAACATTGGTATACGGTAAGTGTGACAATTTCTGACAAAACGATCCACCGAGCACCGACCATGTGTGGGCGAGTGACGTAGCTACAAAATATGACATTAAACTGGTCCAATAATCATTTCCATTCAAGGTAATATATTACCAGGTCCATGAAGGGTAGAACGGGAGCTTCGGCGCGAAAGGCAACTTACCGACCTATAGAACTTCTGGGCACCCTCAACGCTACTCCGGACGTCAAGAACAGCAACCACCAGGTTTAGTAGATATACACGCTTGTAGGATAAGGCCAAAAATAAATTGTGCGGTTCCGATAACATGGTTTTCAAAAATAGGGAGGTAGGTCGGCAGGATTTTTTTCAAAACATTTTTATTTTAAATATGCATTTTTAGGATTCAGGGCAGTCAAACACTGGCCACAATATTTCCAGAAAAATGTATCGTACATATAAAAGGGGAAAAAACATAAAAGACATCCTCGTTCAAGAAAAAATCAAATGCCAAGTATAGGAACGCGTGATTGTACGGGGTTTCCCCTCTTTTTCACTACCGTGTTTACGTAGCTCTAAGAAGTTTAGGGTCGACAGGTAAAAAATAGGGTAGGTCGGGTTATCGGAACACCATAATTTTTTTTTTCGACCTAACAAGGATTCTGTCCTAGTCCTCCGAACCGAGTAAACTGTACTTATGTATGAGTGTTTGTACAAGTATTCTGACACCGAAATACTGTAGTATTAATTTGGTTGAACTAAAACTAATTTCAGTTTGACGTTTAGTGTTTACTGAATTGTACCGAAATGTTGCGTTGTTCAAGTGTCAGTTTTGAGTAAGCCTCAAGCCTGCAGGCTATTTCTCTGTACACTTAAAAATTCACTACAGTGTGTTTCTACTTTGAGATAACTTTTAGTTGTCATAGTGACCAACAACAGAGTTGTCACTATTGGACTGCTGAGTTTTGTAAATGCAAACCATATGAACAGAGGACTGGTGTATTCCTATGTGTTATGAGTACAGCCTGCTTAAAAATATTAAGGCTTGTCAATACAGAGCTACCATATTTTTCAGTGTTGTTTTCGCTAACAGTAAAATCATAAAAACAATTTCTTTGGTGCATTACCATTACTCGCTGTTGTTGTTGATTTATTATTAGGTAGTATATAGGGTAATGCTACATATAATGATGTGACAGACACCGGATTGTACTGTGAAGCGTATTACTATGTAATGGACCTGTTGTAAACCACATAAGCACATTCAGTAGATGTCTAGTTTGCTGTGCTGTTAATCTGCAAAGAAGTTATCCTTTTTCTCCCAAGTTGAATTTATCTGTATGGTGATTCTTCAGAATGTTATAGGTTTCTAAATTGCCTCGAAGAATTCTGATAAATAATTTCAAAGTAGTGAAGTTAAGATATTTTCAAGTAATGAAGATCTCTGCGATGTTATACGTATCAGATCAACCCTGACATTTGGTCAGGTTGAATTCTATTTCTCTCAGATTGATTGCAAAACAAAAATTATAGTAGATCGATTATGAATATTCTCTTTCTTGCAGATATATTGCAAGAATATCTGATAAAAATGAAATCTAGCAGTACTCTCATAAAAAGCCAGAAAGTGTTTTTTCTTGCTATTTTCTCGCAATAATTTCTTCTTGTGTAATTCAGTGACACTGCCAAAACTGTAAAATAATAGCAATAATGTTACCCCCTTCCGGCCAACAATGGATTCAAGCCAACTTTGCACTGCATTATGTGCTCGGGTACGCCTCGTCCTTCCTTATGTCGTTTGTCGTTGCAAAGTTTGTCATTTATCGGTCGGGGGACATCATTGTTTTAATAACCGATTTTTTAGATATTCATGCCTAGAATTTTGCAAATGATAGGATACGCTTTAAATTTTGAGGCGTGAGCCGTATAAATATAGATGTGTAAACAGAAGCTTCCATCAGTGTTTTGGGTAGCGTATAGTAACCTTGGCCGAGCATTTCTATTTCTTATGTGCGGGCGACCATTTCTCCATATCTCAATGAACATCATCATCAGCAAAGGCACCGGGACTCAAAAACAGTCGCACGGGAAGAACTTTTAATTCTGCAATATGTTTTCGCATCTGTCCTCAGTGAATTTCAATGGTGCTCGATTATCTTACAAAACGGAGAAAGACGGCCATTTACTCCAGGCCATGTCAACAGGTGTTGCACACAACTTCTACGCCATGCGCTCACTACCTGCTCGGCAGAAGACGTCTGTGCCGTTTGAATGGTAGGGTATTTGCAAGAGCTTCTCCAAAAAATTACAAGAACTTGAATGGAATAATAACGGGATAACATTACAAGTATAATCATATTACTGCCGTGTCACAGCGCAGCACAGCGCATTATAGGCGGATAGCGGCAGGAATTTTGTTTGTTTACTTCATTCACTATCAAATTGCAAATGAATACTCCAAACTGATAAAGTTCATCGTGCATATCTCGACGTTTTTCGTAATATGTCACGGCTGATATTTAACATAAACAGGATGGAGCGATATTGGTGATCCAAAGTAGGTCTTAACCTTGCCTTGGGTTCCATAGGGAGGGAGTGCAAGGCCACGTTTATGTACTAAGACTTATGATTTGAAAGAGACAGAAAACTCGTGCATATATAAACGAGGAGACAGGTAAAGAATGCTGGGATTGAATTTGTAGACGACAGCATTAACATTTAGAAGTGCCCTTTGTGTCAATACCTACCTTGCAAAAAAATGCCATTTTTCTTAGTAAACTGAAAGGTTTTCAGCTCGCAATTGAAAATCGGGCAGTGCAGTTGTTATGGCAACCATAATAATGGCACAACTATGAGCACGGTAAACGCAACTAATTGCGCTTGGCTAACCCCACCCCTAAATCCGAAAGTTTGGAAGTGCGAAAATCTACAAAGTCTCATACTGTATCAGCATAAATACAATCGATAATGACGTCGCCATGAAATCACGAATCCGCTACCACCACCTGCCACTCCCCCCCCGCCCCCTCTAAAATCAACCTTTGTTCAGCGCCAACTCGAGCGCCAACTCGACAATGACGCAACTAATAGAATTAATTGAATTTAAAACAGTTTAGCCAAAATGATTGTTACATTATTTTATACGCACTTTGAACCACATGCATGTCAAAAGAATACAGTTTTGTAGCGCTAGTGTCACACTGGCCTGTACATGGATTGCTAAAAATATAGCGCGATATTTGCGATACATAAATGCATGTTTTTTCGCACGGTAATCGAAATACAGCCAATCCCACAAACGTAGAAATGGCATTCACCGTGCATGTGTTTTAATTATCCACGAGCCCTTGTTTAACAAAATGGGTTGTTAGATGCACCATGATGGTAAATGCAAAATGTTCTGTACAAAAATTTCCATTCTTGTCCAACTTTTTGACATCATAAACAAAAACCCTAGACCTGCCTAGGTCTGACAAAGCCTGTGAACTCTGCGCATCAGTTGGTGACCAAGTGAACTGGGTGTTGGACTTTATTATTTATAAATAATTTGGCTAATTCAAACGAAAGCTGAGAACATTTGTAAATATTTTTAGAAGGCTCTGATTTCATTATATTTGCTATAACTTATAATTATCGTGTACAGAGCTTTTGAATACCTCATTGCAGAATTGGCGCTTTAGAATTTTAACAAATGTTGAATGTTAAAATACTTTATTATAATATTGCTTTTCCTATTCTTATTAAGGATTACTCGGTGAGTTGGAGGACTACATGGCAGGCACCACATTAACGGTAAAAGTGCATGGTGTGTCGCGTTTGGCTTCAATTAGCAAAGCAGCAATTTTGATCATTCGCAATCCAATCGACTCAACAATCGCGAAAAGAAACCGGAAACTCACGTCTAGCCTTACTGAAGCTGCACCATGGGATAGATCCCTACGATTCGACAAAGGTAATTGTTTTCTTGGTTTTTCGGGAATAATATTTCAATATCTGAGACTATCGACAAGAATATTTCGTCACTCAATTCATTTTGTATTTTGGAATTAGTGGTATCTTTCGACGTCTACCGGCGGCGACTCATAGCCAATAAATTATACTTCTCCACATGTTTCAGACTGGAATCGCCAAGCTCAGCTCAATCATTTTGAAAACATTGTTAACAATTTCGTTGAGTTGCAAGTGCCATCTTTGGTTGTTCACTACGAAAACCTGAAAGAACATACTCTGGTAGAAGTACGGCGCATTGTCAAGTTCCTGAACATGACCATGAGCAAAGAGCGGGAAATGTGTGTGGAGCACAACATGGAAGGCAACTTTCACCGAAAACTTGATGATATAGTAGCTCCGTATGAAGCATTCACAGATCAAATGAAATGTAAAGCATTGGATGGCATGAGAAGGGTATCAATGGTACTTGTGAAGAAAGGTCATGACCCACTACCGTGCCTACAGGAACATCCGGTGTCCAGCTGTGATCTGTTTTCAAAGGCAGTGTCATCTATTTCCAATTGCACAGCGGACAACTCCACCCTGTCCTAAATTGAACCCACACTTGAAAATCTTGCGTATTCCAGATGTTTGCTGGACAGTACAACTTGACAATATTGCGACGATTGCTGGAGACCTATGGGCCAATAGCACAAGATTATATTATGTACAGTTTCTACGAAATAAGTATTTTGAATTAAACTGTGACTGTGCTTATAGGCTTTTTTCACAGTATGTATCGGTCAGTAACACTTTTCGGTTCCCCTCCTTTCACTGTGACTGTTGGACTCTCTCTTCCTCCAGATATACGTCACTATGTCTTTGAATCCGGCACTAATTGTCTCAATCTTGCGCTTACACTCTCTTTATATGTAAGTATTAAATCTCGTACCCTCTTTCTCTGGCGTTGTCTGTCTTATTTGTCTCCGTCTCCACTCCTCTCCACCATAGTCTGTCTGTCTGTCTGTCTGTCTGTCTGTCTGTCTGTCCGTCTCTGTCTGTCTGTCTGTCTGTCTGTCTGTCTGTCTGTCTGTCTGTCCGTCTCTGTCTGTCTGTCTGTCTCTCTCTCTCTCTCTCTCTCTCTCTCTCTCTCTCTCTCTCTCTCTCTCTCTCTCTCTCTCTCTCTCTCTCTCTCTCTCTCTCTCTCTCTCTCTCTCTCTCTCTCTTTCTGAGCTCGCTCTGTCTGGTTTCCACATAATATTGACTAAAGCGGTCGGGAAACATAAACATAACACTTTGTCATCGTATTCGGTCACTCATTTTGTCGGGCTATATCAAGTACTGGAACGAATTTTAATTAAAGTTAACAGCATATGAAGTGACATGTTGTTTCGTTGTAGGTATATATATTTACCTTTCATATTGGCATGACATGATTTTTAACCCATTCTTTCGAGCATCGAGAAACTTAGTGACTAAAACTTCTCTAATGAAGGTGTTTCAAGTCCCAGTAGGCCCCAGTTCACGCGAAACCAGTTTTCTATCAAACCATGCCTGTTGTGATTAGGTTTTCTCGCTGTCAGTTTTTTTTTTCATTAGAATCCATGAGGATAGTTCTCGAGAATTAGTGTCACCATTGTTTTTGTCCGTGTCATATTAAATTTGTTGCTTTCAAGTTGTTTTATCGTCAGATACTTCAATATTTTGGACAATTCATTAACCCCTAATTTGGTAGAAAAAAAAACACGTTTTTTGTATTTAAATTGTTTTATTGGTAACATTTTCTTTAGTAACATGAACTTAAATTGAAATGAAGTACAATGCTTAGTTATCTACAATTTTGTGTAAAATCGAAATCCATTTGCTGCAATGTCTCTCTAATTTCTCTTTTTCCAGAGCTATTTCGTACTCTAGATGGTAGCTGAATTTCACTTGCAACATAAAAGCTGCAAAGTGTGGTTTACTCTGTTTCATTTTCATGGCATAGATGTGTCTTTTGCCTAACAGTAGCAAGTGATTATGAATGTCAGAGTACCCGTCAACACCAAAGAGCACTTCATTTAAGTTATGTCTAGTGAACAAACTGAGAGATTCCTCGAAAAATGTGTGAAACTCGTTCCAGAAGGTCTCAGTGAATTTACAGGTGTAGAAAAGATGATCTAGTGTCTCGTTGCTGTTTTGGCAGAATGAACAGAGCGGTGATTGGTCCATGCCTCTTCTAGATAAATCGTAGTTTGTGTATAGAATATGATGAAGAAGTTTGAACTGGAATTCACGTGTTTTTGTGTCTATGGCTACCTTAAATGGTAGACTATATATGGGAGACCATGGTCCGGTAAAGTCATATTCTCTTTCATAATAGCGTTCATTAATTAAACTTAATTCCTCTTTACTGTAAATGGCGTTTCTGATGCTCTCCCTGGTAACTTTGTGGGAGGGTCGAAAGTTACAATTAAAAAACACATATTCGTATTCACCTTTAAACACCGGTTCAACCAGCAATTGCTCTGGCCACCTAACTCTGAGACATGTGATTGCTCCATAAAGAAGGAGGACTTCGTTCCCTTGGAGGTTTTTGTTGGCTAACTTTTCCCATGACAGATACCCCTCCTCGGTAAGTAAATCAAATATTAAATCAAACCCTTTCTGTCTTAGCTTTGGATTATAGACAGAATGCCCTCGCAATTAGAACATTTCTGTTGTTCCAAATTGTTTGACAAGTAATGTCAATCTCAGAGTCATTGACCGCAACATTGCAGACCGACCAGGATTCAAGCATTTCTTGGTAGAATCTCGGTAGGGGCAGGCTGAGTGAGTTAATATCGAAGTTACACTTGAATAGGTACTTTCCACCCACAGATTTTAGGCGATGGTCTAGAAAGAGTTTCCAGGGGTGCTCTATGTTTTCATCTAGATACCATTTTAATAAGGTTTATACGCATAAGCTTGTGCGTAGTTTTCACATCGGGGCCTTTAAGCCCCCCTCGGAGACCCCTCTGACCATTACCTTTCTGGTTATTCTATCTTTCCCATTCCAGAGGAAATTGAAGATAAGCTGTTCAAATCTCTTAAGAATTTCAGGTGTTATTGTGGTCATTCTCATGACGAAATTAAGTTGTGATAGGGCGAAGGTTTTCAAAATCTGAACTTTGCCCATGAGTGTCAGGGATCTCTTTTTCCATGTTCCCAGAGTTCCTTCGATCTGCTTAAATATGAGGTACCGTGTGGTCTTGTCGGCTTAGAAAAATCTCACTACAGTCGACATCTGACAAGTGTGTTGGGAGAATCAGTCGAAGGCAAGAACAACAAAAACGATAATGACTAAGGTGGAATTTTATTTCATACAATTAACCACGGGTAAAACCGTGGATAAAACGCTTTTATTAGCGTAGTAGTATGGAGGTACCAAAAGAGTGCCTCCATGGTAGCCGCTGTCCGGATAAAGAGATAAGATATTTTGGGGTCAAGATATGGTATTCATTCCTTTTTTCAGCTACCAAAGTCGATCATTAAATGTCGGGAGACTATAATCATCGATCGATGTTATTTATTTGGTCACGTTTAAGCAGTTTGATTGTTTTTCACGGCGAATAATGATCACCAGACGGGTTTGCGTGGCGTGTGTGTCCGATTTATGTATGTATGTATGTATGTATGTATGTATGTATGTATGTATGTATGTATGTATGTATGTATGTATGTATGTATGTATGTATGTATGTGTCCGATTTATGTATGTCCGATTTATGTATGTATGTGTGTATGTATGTATATATATGTTTTACTATAACCGAAACGGGATTCGAACCCCACACACTCACGGCAACATCGCCTAGGTGCTAGGCCTCACATAAAACCAGTCGGCCACCGTTTCCAACCCCAAAAGTCACAGTAACCGACTTAGATGTTACAATTCTGTGTGCGACCGAACAACACAGTGTGCGTGGAGCAGACGACACACAGACAAACACATATAGTAATCGGAAAAGCACGAAGCTTTTTACTGAGCTATAGACAGATTCGGGACAAGTAAATATCCACAGGCAGAAACTCTGTCTGTCTGTCTGTCTGTCTGTCTGTCTGTATGTATGTATGTATGTATGTATCTATGTATCTATGTATGTATCTATGTATCTATGTATGTATCTATGTATGTATCTATGTATGTATCTATGTATGTATCTATGTATGTATGTATGTATGTATGTATGTATGTATGTATGTATGTTTGCATTTTTTCTCTTCAAAAAGTCAAATACCCTGAGTGAATTTTCATTTTGACGACTCGAACACAATAGTAGATATCTCATCTTTAACCTTGCAACTAGAGTTAGGTCCTGGAGCGTGTTAGGTACTACTGATAGAGAAAGTTGAAATTAATAACCGTTTATTTTATTTACAATGTCTTCAAACTCTTTGAAAAGGAAACAAGAGCTATTTTAATCAACGTGAACGAGCGTTACATATGTGCGGAAATAGTTGAAAGCAGGGCCAGAATACTTTCATGTTGTGTGCGAGTAGTACTGAGGTCATATTGGACTTGGAATTCTCCGAATAGCTATGCTTATGCGGAAAGGAAAGTGCATGCGCAGAAGGGGATTCCCATTTTTTTCCATGAAGGGGCATGCAAGATTACACCACCCCGTAACTACAAGCAACCAGCTTCAAATCTGACAGTACGTACCTACCAGTCCTGGAAGAAACATGGACTACTCTGCAATCGCTGACTGTTAGCGGTGTGGTCAACAGGGAACAGTTAAGTGTCCCATGTGTGGATTTGCCCTGTACTGTGGTGACATTTGCTTGTACGACGACGAATCCAGACATAGTGTTGGTTTTAACGATTTTTAAAACTCTATTTGCCATTGTTTGTTATGCACAATGTTTGCGACGCTAAATAATGTATTTTATGTTAATATACTTATGAATAAGAAAGTTTATTTGTTTCGCGGAATATAAAAAAGTTATCAAAAGCTAGAGATCTCGTCCCTTATTGGTAATGGAATCAAATACGTTCTTGATTGCGACAGAAAGCTGCATATCTTCGCTAAACAAAAGCTCTGTTGAACTGATCATTGAATTATGTTAACTTGTTATTGTTCGAGCACGAGTTACTAACTTGCTAGTTGCCAAGGGTCACATCCGCCGGCTTTCGGCAATATCTTGAATACACGCTAAAATGAAAAGTTGTTAAGTTCTTGTTTTAACATTTTTCACAAGAAACTGTCTCTATCATATACACGGAATTCATTGTAACTCCAGTTAAAGAGCTCAAATTTTTGGACCAGAATTACGTTATCTTGAGTAACGATACTTTCTGTACCTATTTGTATCAAAGAAATAAGGGAAACAATTGAAAACGGCCTTTGATGTAGAAGTATCCTCGACGACAGTTTACAATGCCAATATGCTCGTTGTTTTTCACCAACGTTATTTTAACGAATAGAATATTTAGCCCTCAGCATTAACATTGGGTAAAGCGGGCATTTTTAATTTTTAAAGTTTATTTTAAGCATGTAATGAGCAAGCCAACCTGTGAACACTCTACGAAGACCACAGCCTCATCAAGAATGTGTGCATCTTCTTTGGAGGCACGGTACTGCGGATGAGAGTGCCAGACAGCGGACTGGAAACGCCACAAAACGGACTGTCTGAGGGTGAGAGCAAAGATCAGGGAAATCGCTGCATTTCTTGACCCGGCAATAAATCCCACAAGAAGAGAGACTGGTGTTTCGGATTATATAGGTTCTGACAACACACTTTTGGAGCAACATAACCGTAGTCTTGAAGCTCGAGCAAAACGAATGAGCAGCGGATACCGCCCTGAAAAGTTGTCTTTACTATTATCCGGTATTGCATGCATCCATATGTCATTAAGACTGGCGCCTCGCTCCCGGAGGGATTTAAGAGTGACCCTGAATTCCTTGAATTCGAACAGGGCAGACTCCAGCAAACGACGCTCCAGCAGCTGGTCGACCTCGATGCAGAAACCCTAGTTTCGAAGACGAATGGCAAACTGAACATTCCAGAAGCCGCACTAAAGTCCCTGAAGATACGATGGGGTGAATAGTTAGAGGTACTGACCAAAGAAGGACATGCATCCAAAATAGTCCGGCAACTACGACAAGCAAATAGAGATTCTTCTCCCCAATGCCAAGGAAAATGGTTGAATTTCCTCATTCACATTATCCCTGAAAATCATCGACCTCATGCAAACTTTACCGGTGAATTCCTATCCGGCGGTGCCTTTCATATAGATATGTATATTAGTTTTTCCTTACATTGTGGCAATATTTGTTTATCATAGGAAATCTATTATGTCTACCGGTCACAAATCATCTACTTGTATTAATCAAAGGGGTAAATTTATACAGTTTCACATTCATATGACACTGAATGACTTTATGCAATTATTCCATATATTTTGATTTCATAGAAAAAGTAAAAAAGAATGTCTTTGTCCCATTATTTCAATTCATAAGTCAAGACAGGTAGACGGAAATGATGATTGCTATAGGCCTATTCATGCCGGTACGTGGCTTTTGGTCTTATGGAGATTAAGTGTTACACCACATCGAAGTCTTACATCTTCTTTCCTCCAACGACGTTATGCATTTTTTGATTCGAACTGTCCGCTGAATATGAAAGATTGTTACTGAGTATAGGTAGTGTAGAGAAATGTATAACCATTCTTTACAAATTGGCCCATCCTTACGCTCCTTATGTCAAAGGGCGTTTACGACCTACATGGAGATTGACGTCTGACATCGATGCATCTTTCCTCTCCTTTGTGTTGCAGTGAAAGAGATCTGGATATTGTATTGATTCTCAAAGGCTGCTATAACTCAAGTCTGCTTTCCTGCATAGGTATTCACTGTCAGGGAAGAAAAGACGACGTTATGAGACGGTTACAACTTAAACTCTCATTGGCGATCAACAAAGCTGTTTGCAAAGACAAGTAAAAGAGGTGGTATTACAAAACAGTTCTTTATCATTATCTGGCATGCATTATATGATCATCACTCATTGAGAACTTGCACAACACCACTTCAAATGTTTTTTTAGTATGTACAGCAAGCCATTTCGATTAAGGTGCTGGGAGGAGCCTTTTCTTTTTCTATACTGTTTGCGTATGCAATGGCCAGAAAAGTGTGCAAAACGAAAATATGCGATGTTCCGCGTACCTTAACTTAAAATATTTCTCGGCGGACAGGTATTACAGTACTACTACAGCCATTTTTAAGTTGAAAAGCAAGTCTCGTTGCATTGTTATAGGCCAACCACAAGGCAGCCGTTTGCTTTACGTACACGATACAACAGTATACGTGAAAGATCAAAGGGACTGGTCAGTTACTTCGGCCTTTGGGGAGGGGGCTTTGGATTCATGGAGAGAGTCACCTTTTTTTTAACTTTGGTGATGGGTGGTCACCATGTTTTTGAAATGCTGCATGGAGGGGGAGGAAATCAGTGTGTTTTTGAATTACAACACGAGGTCATACTTGCCCAAAATACATCACGCCAGCCACGAATTTCATAATTGACCTACATTTTGGGCGTGCTCTTCGGGCGGGTAACTTTAATATATCAGACATATATCAGATGTCTGGATGTTTGCATATTTGAAGTTTCTTTTCCATGAGAAAAGTCACAAATTGCATCATTCAGTCACGGTTTTTGACGTGCCCTTCGGGCGATAACTTTAATATATTCACTACTGTACATGTATTTTACTTTGTCAGATGTTCAAACGTTTTCTTGTCTCTTTAGGACTTTAGATGATGCTGTTGTAGACAAACTGGCCTTTTACAATGCATTTAAAATTGAGGAGAGTTGTATCAGGTGGTAAGTTGAATGTTGAATGTTTCTGAAAACAATAGATGAATGCATCCAATTTAAGCAATTTGAATACATTAAGGGAATTATTAATTTTGAAGTCCTCAAGATTGACTTCTCTCAGTTTTGAGCCGGATCCTTCAGATATTTAAACATCAGGTAGAAACTTTTTCCTCACTTCACAATGTTTCCTTGACAGACTGAATTTCCTCTCTGGCTCTTATGTCTTTTTCCGTTTTAGTGAGCTGTACGCATTCACGTTCAGACTTGACAATTACAGACACACAGGGAAACTGTAGCACCAAAAATCTCATTCATTTTCTTTATCAAATCATCAAATTTATTTCACCAGAAAGAAAAAACAACTACGACACAAAAAACAAGTGTCAAGGTATACCTCGTTACAATGTTTCTGGTGAGGACCATGGAAATAGTCCATAGAGACTAATCTAGTCCATGGCCCCAATCTCAAAGAAAAAAGTAAAACAAAGCAATCATATTATGAGACAAGACGGGTGTCAGCAAATGAGTGGTAATTGTAATGCTAGATTGGCTGCACCTGTGGTGCAGCCAATCTAGCTTTATCCTGATACCATGGATTTAAGGGCATATTTTCATTATCAAGGTCACAGAGGTCATAGTCACTATCAAGCCATTCTGTGTGTAAAAGCAATGAATACACACCATACCCATGTCGAATGATTCAAAAAGGCTCAACATTCTGATACTTTGAACAAAATGTGTACAAAATCGTTTTGTCAGGGATATATATTTGAACAAGGCATTTCAAGGCATAGCATAGACAGAGTAACTCTGCGTAATCACCAGGTACTATATTGAGTATGACCTTTTGTGACCCTTCAAAATAATATAACAAAATCGATGGCCAACAGTATACACATATTGACTGGCCATGAGGGCAACAGCATACGTCTGTACCCCAAGGGACTGTGAGTCACCCCCAAAAACAGACTGTTTCCCTCGGCCTACAGCTCGGGAAACAGTCTGTTTTTTGGGGTGACTCACAGGCCCGAGGGGTTAAAGACGTATGCTGTCGCCCGCATGGCCAGTCAATATGTGTTTTATAACACACCTCATCCGTAGCCATGCATAAGAACGTACTATACACAAAACTTGTCGCATGAATGATGTAATATGTTGGAGTGGTTCAGCAAGAAAAAGTTTTTGCCGACAGGGTCGCAATACTTCTGCAAAACGTTCAATGCACCTTTGATTATCGTCTTCGTTCGTTTCGAGTCCTTGTTTGAAACCAGAGCATTCAGTTCTTCTTCAGAAAGTAGGATAAACCGAGAAATTTCTCGACTATCGTTTCGCTCGTCCGCAGACGGCATCTTTGTTTACATTCCAGTTCGCGCATGCGCCAATGTTTTTTTTGACGTCAGCGGGCATCATTTTTCGGAACTGATGCCTGGCAGGCAACAGTTCCGACAAATGATGCCTGATGACGTCGTTTACGTGGATCAGCACAAAAAGAACGCATCCCACGTGACTGTCAATTGGCGAATTAGAACACAGACTGCGGATGAGGTGTGTTACAATATACACATATTGACTGGCCATGAGGGCAACAGCATACGTCTGTACCCCAAGGGACTGTGAGTCACCCCCAAAAACAGACTGTTTCCCTCGGCCTACAGCTCGGGAAACAGTCTGTTTTTTGGGGTGACTCACAGGCCCGAGGGGTTAAAGACGTATGCTGTCGCCCGCATGGCCAGTCAATATGTGTTTTATAACACACCTCATCCGTAGCCATGCATAAGAACGTACTATACACAAAACTTGTCGCATGAATGATGTAATATGTTGAAGTGGTTCGGCAAAAAAAATTTTTCCCGACAGGGTCGCAATACTTCTGCAAAATGTTCAATGCACCATTGATTATCGTTTTCGTTCGTTTCGAGTCCTTGTTGGAAACCAGAGCATTCAGTTCTTCTTCAGAGAGTAGGATAAACCGAGAAATTTTTCGAATATCGTTTCGCTCCGCCGCAGACGACATCTTTGTTTACATTCCAGTTCGCGCATGCGCCAATGTTTTTTGACGTCAGCGGGCATCATTTTTCCGAACTGATGCCTGGCAGGCAACAGTTCCGACAAATGATGCCTGATGACGTCGTTTACGTAGATCAGCACAAAAAGAACGCATCCCACGTGACTATCAATTGGCGAATTAGAACACAGACTGCGGATGAGGTGTGTTAGAAGATCTTTTGTTCACTAGTGGCAATATTTTCTCAAAATAAATATGCGTCTCATCCGTAATTTGGTCACTATTTAGCTCAATAATTAGATATTTGCTCGTCATTATCTCAATATCCAGTCGTTATTATCCCATTATTTAGTATTGATATCCTTAATTTAAACATCATTATGACAACGTCATTATATGATCATTTGGTTATTATTTTCTTGTATATCAGTTGTTACTTGGTTAGTGGTTGGCTTTATCTCATTATTCAGTATCGATAATTTTATTTAGAACGTATTTCATCATAACTATGCCACAACTTCGATTTGTCACTTTTGTAGTTATTGTAGGATAATTTGGTCATTGTTCTATCCTTATTTACTTACGTAATTACGTGGTTACGTGATTATATGACTTAATCATGCTGTACAGATGATAACCAGATGTCGTGTACACGTCGTTACGGCAGGGTGTTACGGACGTTTGGAACGGCAAATGACGCTGCCACTCGCAGTCCCGTCGACGGCACTCACAAGACGGCTACAAAGGTACTCATGCTTGTTCAAAAAATTCAAAACATCGCTACCTGGGATTTTTCACCCAAAAAGATATACTCATTTTGAAGTAAAGTGGATCAAAAATCACCCATTCATTTACAAAATCTAGGAGAGGGAGAGGTACTTTCGAAATACAGTTTCAATGTTGTATAGAGCAATGTATCTCAACGAAGGACCGTTTGCAGAGCAATGTGGTCTACTGATATTATCTGAACCAGGAAACCACAATTGCAGCAACATAATAACATAATAACTTAAGGGAAAATAGTTTATACGATGCGGTCATTATTCAGCAACTTAGCAGTGAAGTACCGTGTACCGCGAATCGTGGCATAAGGGAGCCGCCCCGGTGGTGGCAGTCCCTGGGTTTGTGGGTACCCATGCGCGTTACCAAATTCACGGAAAAGGGGGTGTTTTTCTTCAGTCATCTCGGAGATTCTAGGTCCGTGAAATCGAGAAAAAGGGGTACTTTTCCAGAGTAACCTCCGAGCTTATGGGTAGTCCACTCATAATCTCCCTAGGACACTAAATCTGGTCTAGTCTCACTCACAAAGAAAATGAAAAACAGTACCGTACGTTTGTATGTACATATGACGTATACATACATGCCCATCACTTAGGGTCCATCCCTACATCAACATTAAACCTCCGAGATTTCGAAAATAAGGGTATGTTTTTTTACAGCTAATTTCTCCCAGATTTGCCACAAATAGGGGGTGTTTTTCTCAGAAATATTCTAGGAAAGGGGGTACTTTTCAAACTTGGGTAACAAGCATGGGTACCCAACAACCCGGGGACTGCCACCGCCGGGGGAGCCGCCATCTTTTACGGCCTTGGGAGACGATGGACTTTCAACGGAAACTCTGAAATTTCAAGTTCCACCCTCCAGCCATGATAAATTTGAGTAACTCCCTCTCTAACACGAAAAGTTTGACTGACCCCTCCCAACACACACTTAGAAAAGTTAACATCATGTATTTGTCGAATTACAAAAATACAGAAATAGTAAAGACCTTTCAAATCCTGGTGTACCTTGCTAGATTATCATCGGTTATCTCATGACGGGTAAAAAGGTGAAACCAACAAAATGAAATCCAAAGTCACAACAAAATATACATATAACAGCTAATGCTACAACCAGTATCCAACATATATAAGTATTGTTTAATGAGGAGGGGTATCATGAAAGGGTTTCCTTAGGATGCCTGAGAGGGCAGAATTATTGGTGGAGAACACGCTAGAGGCAGAAAGGGAATGCGTCAGAGGGGTGTTCCCTCTCATGCATGTAAAATGTAGAGAAATTGGTGTGTGTAATGGTTCAGCCTGGTGCAAATAACCAAATATTGAGCAAACAATGACCAAAGAACGATATAAAATGACCGCATAACCAAATAATGAGAAAATAATAATGATATGATTTGCAAACAAAGAGATAAAACTATCCACGCTATGTTTTCATCTCATAATCTCTGAATGTCACAGCTTGTGTGATGATGCGAAGGAAAGAATTGACAGAGAATAACTGATGTTAGTGATCATCATAGATGTGTACGCTCTACAAGTGTAATATTTAGCATTTTTATTGCGAAGAATTTATCATTCTAGTGCAGAGGTAAGATTCTAAGATGTTGATTACATCGATTTCAGTCAAGAACAAAGATGAGACAAATGACGCAGGAATTTTACCCTAGCCGAAAACTTTGTTGTGGTCGTCTAATGTATCAAACAGAAACTTGATATTATTAGAATCAGGTAACCTATTCACCGAAAAAAATCGTGATTACAAGACAAGACGCGTTTTGAACATAGCTGGAAAAATTTTAAAAATACTAAACAATCAGTCCTCCTCCCCGAGACTAAATATCAAATTATCTTATATAAAAAATGATGTGAAAATCATTTACTGACAAAATGATACTCTTTGGTCTTTATGATTGAAGCATTCCGTGAATATCGACGGAGCGTTTATATCCGATTTGAAAGGACACAACCGAAATACTGAACCAATCAAAATTGAATATTCAGAATATTCAGGACAGATATTCGGACTCAAATGTTCACAGTAACCTCTCCGACATACCACTTGTGAGGGCTCACTTCGAAGCTCGCTGAATAGCCTATGATAGGTAAAGTTTGAACCGAATTATTTCTATCAAACTTAACATTTATTTTTTCCATAGCATTAGAACTGGGATGGATGCCTTTTTGAAATTCAAACATTGGTAAATTTCAGGTGATTTGTTTCTCTCGTACCAAACTTTGCACAATTAGCCCTGCTTAATTTTCAAAGAAGATGACTAAAAGTTTATATTGGGAGAGTTTGAGCATAAGATTAAGGCCTTGACTTTCGAGGCACATACTACCTTAAAACAGCTTCTGTCCATGAATATGGTCATATTGCACGAATGGTAAAGCAACGTTCAGAAAGTGTAATATGTTCCACATACATTGGCCTGAAATATTGGTCATCACAAGTGATGTTTTTCAGTAATAAAAATATTCATATCTGCGAATTATATGGGTTCTACGAAGGCAAAATGTTAATTGTTTGTTGCTTGAAGCTTGTATGTATCTTCCGTCATTTTTGTTCTGTAAATAAAACGCAATTTTATTTATTGTTCTTCTACCAAAATTATATTATTATTATTATTATTATTATTATTATTATTATTATTATTATTATTATTAGACTTTATTTAAAGAGGGTAATCTGAGTTACAAAACAAATTGTAATTTACATCAGAGCCCTCTGTGAGCTCGAAAAAAAAGTACATGCGTATAAATAGCAAATACAATGTACATGTAAATACAGCAAGTGTTCAAAAAAGGATGAGTAACATCTTCATTGCAACAAAAAGAAATAAATTAATCTAAATCTGAACCCTCATTTGTAAACTTCGTCATAAGATAATCTCGCAACTTTACTTTGAAAGTGGCTAAAGTTGAGGTATTTCTAATCGCAGGGGGAATTGTATTCCAAGTACTTGCAGCACGAAAAGAGAAAGACTTTTGACCTGTGGTAGTCTTAAATTTTGGAACACACAAATTTCCATGACTGGTATTACGGGTGTTTGATGAAATTCGATGAAAAACGTCACTCAAATAAGAGGGTGCAAGGCCATTCAATGATTTGAATGTCAATAATGCGGTGAAATAGATAAGACGAAGGTCAATCGGCAACCAGTGCAAAGTTAAAAAGATAGTTCGTGAGGGAACACTAATGTCAACCCCTAAAATTACTCTTCCAGCCCTCTTCTGGAGTTTGTAAATACGGTGAAGATTTGACTTCGAAGTGTTACCCCAAACAGTGCAACAATAATCAATTAAAGAAAGGAAAAGTGCATTGTACACAACCAAAAGAGTACTCGTAGTGGCAAATGGACGTAGTTTGCGAAGGATACCAATTCTGGTAGAAAGTTTCTTACACAGGTTATCAACGTGAACATCCCAACTTAAAGTTGAATCAATTGAAACGCCTAAAAGGATGTAAGAAGAGACATTGGAGATAATTGTTTCTTGTATCGTGACACAAATAGAGGCCTCAGTGTTAGTAACATGTCTAATTTTAGGGCAAGAAGCAATAACCATACTTTTAGTTTTCTCCGTGTTGACAACCATAGCATTATTAGAAACCCACGATGAGACTGGGACAACATTATCGTTCATACGAGAAGTAATTTCATCGACGCTATTACCTGAAACACACGAAGTCTGGTCGTCAGCGAACATATCTAACTCACCCGTGTTAAGGCAAAGGGGAAGGTCGTTGATGAAAATCAAAAAAAGCAGAGGGCCGAGAATAGACCCTTGAGGGACGCCACTAACAATTGGCAAGACCTCCGACTCACATCCAAGATACTGAACAAGCTGAGTTCTGTCTGTCAGGTACGAGCGAAACCAACGGAGGGATGACCCGGAAACACCATAAATAGCAAGATTATCTATTAGAATATTATGGTCAACCAGATCAAAGGCCTTACGTAGATCCAAAATAATAAACCATTGAAGAGACCAGAATCAATGTTCGAAAATAGATGATCCGTCAGTTTAATCAGAGCAGTGTGACATGAGTGACGTTCTCTGAAGCCAGATTGGGACTCAACAATCAAATGATTCATATGCAAATAGTTAAAAAGGCTAATGTAAACATGCTTTTCCAGGATTTTAGAGAGGAAGGGCAAAATCGAAATTGGCCTATAGTTGTTTACATCACTTTTCGAACCACCCTTGTGAATGGGAACAACACGGGCACATTTATAACAAGTAGGGAAGACCCCATTTGTTATTGACATATTAAAAATACTGGTAACACAATCAGCAATACACGACGCACCAATCTTCAGAAATTTTGAGGAGAGCTCATCATTACCAGGAGACTTCTTTTCATCGAGCAAAGAAAGATGCTTTTTCACAAAGTCAACAGTGACAGGAGGAATTCGGAAGCTTGGTGAAGAGTCACCATGGCACGAGTTAACCCAAGCTTTGGTTATACTGAGATCACGAGTGTTGTCAAAATGCTGACGAAACTTATCAATGATGCTAGTAAAATGAATATTGAAAGCCTTGGCGATATCCCCATGGTTTTTCAGCCTCTTACCATCATGGTAGAAAGTTGAGCTGAGAGACTGACTGTTACCACGGGACAAAATATCATTAACAGAACGCCAAAGAACAGAAGCGTTATTAGGGTTGTTTATGAAGACACTACGATAATGACGTCGCTTAGCAGAGGTAATTGCATGGACAACCCTGTTCCGTAACGAACGATACGCAAGCCAGTCGTTGGGGTTTTTGGACCGAGTGGCTTTCACAAGATTGTAATCTCTGACACGAATAAGATCCAGAATTTCAGGAGAGAACCATGGTGGTTGCCTAATCCTACTCACACGTCTCGTGATAATCGGTGCATGCGCATTACAAATACGACTGAAGGAGTTAGTCCAATTATTGAAAGTAGTATCCACATCATCAGACATTTGGACATCTGGCCATGAGGTAGATTCCAGATCCCCAACAAAGTGCTCGGGAATAAAATTACGAAACTGTCTTGACTTAATCGTAATATGGGAACCAGTGGTATCAGAGCATGCATTCAAACGTCGTACAACAAAAACAGGATAATGATCAGATAGGCCAACTTCAGCAACACAGACAGATGAAAAATTCTGTGGGCAACTGACATACACGTGATCAAGGAGAGTCCCCGACACTGGTCTGGTTGGAACAGAGACAAGCTGTGTAAAATTCATTGAATCCATACACTTAAAAATATAGTGATTGTTACCATTCTGAGATAATAGGTCAAAATTGAAATCTCCCAAGACGACAATTTCTTTATCTTCAAGATAAAGAGTTTCAATAACTGATTCAATTTCGATGTCTACTGAAATTGAGGAAGCGGGTGGCCTGTATACTCCAACTACAATCAGTGGGCGTGCACTTTTCATTTCAAGTTCGAGAACAATCATCTCTACTGAATTGGACTCAAGATCTCTCCTGCGTTTGAACAAAATTTGTGACTTCACAAATGCAAGAAGCCCACCTCCTATACCTGTTGCCCTATCCTTTCTGCATAAGTCGTGGCCATCGATCAGAAAGTCAGTGTCAGAGTGAAAGTCATTGAGAAAAGTTTCACTGATAATTAACAGAATATATCAGAATGCCTTGTGTTCAATCTTTAAACAAACACATTTCTATGCAATGTCCAATGTTATTCAGAGAGACATGGGTATAAGTCTAAATGAATATTCATTTTCTCACCGATAACATCATGATCGTATACTGTACACAACGTGCCATTCTTGGAAGATTATTAATCAGTAAATTAATGTACTTCGGGGAACAGCATGAGGAAAACAATGTTACCTTCTTTAAAACTTATACAAATATGATGTTATCCCTTTAAGTGCCCTGGTGTGAAATGTTGACTCATAATTCTACTTGTTACGGGTGTAGTAACGACAAAACCTGTCAGACGTCAGCATACTTTGGACACTTACCTTTCTCAGTGTTATCCTAGTCGCTAAAAAGGCATTAAAAACCCAGACAAATGTTTTTCCAGTAACCCGACCTACCATAGAAAATATATACGGACTCAAGAGTTTTTCGCAGTTTAAAAGCAGTTTGAGTAAATTCTTTAAGTTTTTATGGTCTCAGCCAAGAAAACAAAGTAATATAAAATTTCTCAAGCCTACACACCCGTTTTTCGGATGCTGTAGCTTGAAAAATATAATTTTTTATTGTTTAAACACTTCTTTTGCATACACTGGGCATATTGTTGATCCATACAGGTGACAGTCAAACGGAAAAAAGACAAATAAATTGGTTTACAATTGAGTGGCACCAGCTACACTTAAAATATGTAGCTGGGGCTGTTGTTTCCTTCGAATAAGCGAACAGCCTGCGAAACTCCACGATTCATTTAGCATGGGGATAAAAAGGAGTTTCCCCATGGGGGCAAGATGAAGCAAAGCTAAGGCAACAGTGGTCCCAACCATACTTATTTAGATGCTAAAATTCAAAATAGAACTACAGTGGCGCCGATCAAAACGAAGAGCGACACACAAGCACTATTGGGAAACCTCGCAAGTCAAGAGTATGAAGCGACGCTTTTTCTCATGGTGAGAATCTTTCGCTATTTTCACCGCCGTCGGTGAGAAAGGTTTTTGCTTTCGCCAAAGAATTGTTGTCCTAGGTGAGCTCAGGTATGACACCGGTGAGCTGGTAATTCTTTCCATAAATTTTTGACTGCAAATTTTCACCATTTTATGTGATACAGGAAATAATCATCATTCACTTATGAGAATGTACCCAGTACTCCCCGGTGAGGATCGAAAGCAGAGTATATCTCCCTATTGAAACCTACGAAGAAAACTCTATATTTCTCAACGACTGTGTCAGCAAAACGCCTACCATAGACGATACAAAATATCGCCGATATCGGTAGGCCAATCGCGTGCTTATCATGAATGAGATCTGACCACAGAATAGCAGAGAGCCAGACTGAAAGGTGATTTTGTTTCATTACGAGGCAATCGTTGGAGGTAAAAAGGCCTCCAAACATAGTGAATGGCCGCCTAAATTGTCCAACGTAGTAAATAGTGGTTATTTTTAATTGTCGAAACTGATTTGTAGAGGATTGTCTAATGACTGCCAGCTATTTTTCAAGCTAAACTTGCCCGTAAAATGTCACTCTGTTGAAATTTGTTAAGATTGGGATATAATTAGCAGTAGTGTTTACGTCAGCATACTCTTTTGTCAAAAAAGTTCTTCAAAGAAATCGCCGATCTGAATTCTCTTGTTAAAATGCTCTTTACGAAATTTTGTGAACAAATTGCAAGCATTCGTTTTGGTTTTCCCCTAAATTATCATAAAACTACAAGCACGCATGTATCTGTTTCCGTGACCAAAATGTGAGCAGAATTATGCTGGCTTCATCAGAGCTTAGCATTAAAAAAATATAATACCGGTCTAGTACTAAAGGTAATGATGCAACAAATTTAATGCAGCTTTACACATTCAAATCTACCAGGCAGTTTATCATCATGAGAATCAGTTGGAAAAAGGTACCACCTACGCATGCGCAGCTAAGCTCTCGTCCTTACAAATGCTGACCTTCCGTTCGGATCTTCACGACACGAACCTTCTCATAGTCGTTAGATAAACCTGTTGAAATGGTCAGAAGAGAAGTGACTGTGTTACTTGTTGTAGTTCTTCTTCTCGTGTTTGTCGGATTGCCCTATTTCAGAGTAGATTTTGGGAAGGAAAATGAACAGACGGCAAACATTCTCGACTCCATCGCGGTTAAATTCTCTCAAGAGAAGACGGACGAAAATCGCAAAGGTATGGTTAAATATCCGTTCTAGACTCTATTGTTATGTAAAAGTGGCACATTCCTGTGCGACAGTGACATCAAGCATGATTTGCCGATTCATCTTGCTACCTATAAAATGTTATCTACTGAAACTAATTACACTAAGTTTCTGTCTCACAAGCGAACTTAAATGCATGACGAAACGAAACGAAAGGAACGATACACGCCCTATGATTGGCTAGACGCTGCAACGTTCGTTCTTTTCGTATGCAATCTTTTGTTCTGATTGGCTGAACGAAAACGACGACAGCGTTTTCGTTCCTTTCGTTCACATTCTTTTTCTTGATTTTCTGAACGAAAGTGACGAAATATTTGCATATTCATTTTTCTGATTGACTGCATGGAAAGAACGAGCTAATGTTGTTCCTCAAAATGCTGGCGCCCCGCTCTCATTATATATTCACCATGTTAAACTCCCGTCCTTGAAATACAAGGAATAACAGTGAACACAGATTGAACAGAGTTCATTCACCGCGACCTCCATTCAACACGCCTCCTAAACGGTTTTGAAAGGCTGACAAATTTGCATTTTTAGTCCTTTATATTTTAAAGGTTTTTTTCCAAATTGGTTAAAACAGAGACTTCCGCCCGGTCATTTAGTATTTCGCGTTATTTTGGTCTCAAATATGGAATGGAGCAACAATCGAGCGTGCTGCAATGAATCACGCTCATTGTTTAGGCCAGTGGCACACACTGCCCGAAACAACACGCCCGGACTCATCTCAACACACGCAGTCATGGACAGTCGTAGCAGTGCACGTGGTTCTACGACTGCGATCGCACTTTTTCAGGCACACATTGGTGGAATTTCAGTCGTTAAATCTGAACAAATCTGAACTTAACTGTGTGAATTGAGATGAGATTTGATGACTAGGGGTGTGTGGTGTACGGCGGACCTTAAATGTCCAAGCCTCGCTATAATTAGTAACCAGACAGTGGTGGAGCTAGAATGGGCGCGAGGGGAGGGGTAGGGTGTGGACGCCTTCTCATACAAAGTTGACCCAAGATATTATATTCGCGAATAATGCACTTCAAACAGAATTATATGAGAATGAAATATCCTGTTTTTAATGACAATAAAGTGAAATAACTCTATAAAGAATTGTTTATATTTTCAAGTGTTCTCTCAATCTGATCTAAAATTCTGGGCAATCTCTGCATAATAACTTGAACCAGATATGCCTCATAACTTTCCCTGACAATATTGTGAAGCGGTCGTCGGTTGCCGGCCCGTGGTCCTGGAACCGGGATCTCGCGGCCAGGTGGCACATGCTGATTTGGTTGCTCTTGTTCTTGTAGTTGCTGTTGTTGTTGTTGTTGTTGTTGTTGTTGTTGATGTTGTTGTTGTTGTTGTTGCTGCTGCTGCTGCTGTTGCTGTCGTCGTCGTTGTTCTGGCGTGTGTTGCTGTGCGTATCGCATCTCTCTTTCCCGGACGTGTCTTTGACTATAAATAATAATAACAATAATACTAATAATAACAATTTACAAAATATTATGTAAAAATGATTTACCAGTAGATTTTACCATGGAAACAAAGATAATTACGATTTTAGAGAATAACTTATACTATCTTTAAAACATGCAATACTTTATCACCTCTACCATAATAGCAACAATAATGCAATGTCATTGCATGATACTTACTCTGCAATTCTACTTGATATTGCATCACGAATTCTCCGCCTCAGTCTAACTGTTGTACCAGTAGTGTACATTTGCCTTATTTGCGATGGGAGCTCATTGCCACGACCCCTGACATACTCAACAATTCGGTTGTAGTTATTGCCGAAGATAGTGTACCCTTCGGCAATAATTGCTATTTCTGGCTCTCGCACGCAAATACATGTACGTGTACGAGTCGGCGCGGCCATGCTGAGAATGCTGATCGTCACACTTTTCAAGACTCGTGGACAGACACTTTCCTCGTCTATAGCACCTGCCATCATCCAATCAATAAAGTTGCGTATCATCTGTTGTTATTACCCAATCAGCAAAGTGTATATTTACACCTTAATTTGCATACACGAGACACTATTCTATTAACCAATCACTGAAATGATTGCCAACGCGGAGAAAATCGTCTACACTGCATAAACTATAATAACAAATTTCTGCAGTATTGACACAGCATCAATAAATATCACCATGCCTGGATTTACTCGTGAACTGCTTTTTCAGATATTGGGCATTATTGCTCTATATCTGGAATTATGTGTACTGGTATTGCCACCTCCTCCAAACCATCAGTCTTCCGTGGAGTATCAGACTGCTACTATGCCTCTGCTGGACACACTGCTTTTGTTGCATGCGTCACTGCCAATACCTCCACAACTGTCACGGATAACTACGATCCTGTTTCCGCCCCAGTATTACCACTCGCAAGCATGGATGCAACTCCTTGACAACCCTACCAATTTATGGCTACTGACTGGAGAAACACCGGAATCGCTATTGCAAATAATTGACGATTTGTCGCCACGCCTTACAAGACGTGTCGGACGACATAACACGTTGTCACCAGAACAACGAATCCTGATGGTACTCATATGGTTGAGGAAATATCTCAATATTGACACTCTGGGTGCCTGGTTTAGGGTAAGGGCATCAGTTGTTAGCCGGGACATTCACCATATTGTACCAATGATGTGGCACTATTTCCGCGGTATGGTGCGATGGCCAACACGGCAAGAAATAGACGATTTGCGTGGTAACTGGGAGTTCTTTCCGAATGCAATCGGAACAATTGACGGAACGTTGCATAACATATATAGGCCAACTGTTGAACCTCAGAGTGACTTTTACAGTGGTTATGCACATTATCATTGCATTGCTACTCAGATAATAGCTGATAATCGATGCAATATAATCTTCATCCAATCGGGCTTTCTGGGGCCCAATAACGACGCCGGTCAGTTCGCTTTACTACCGACGATTGGTCCCGGCGAGGCACTGCACTTACCACGAGATGTGTATTTATTAGCCGACCAGGGTTATCCTAATGTTTATCCGCTGATGACGAGATTTAGCCGGCGTCACATGACCATACCACATAGTCGTGATCGACGCTTATTTAATTGAACATGTCATCTCCTACCTGAAAACATATAGAGCTGTGAAAGAGATGTACCGACACCCCAGGTGGTTTATGCCTGTTGTTGCAGACGTGTGTGCTTTCTTAGCGCAGAGACATATAATTTTGTTCAGGGAAGTGAGATGAACGTTTAAAGGAAAGAAAATTTGCGTCGTTTTATTTTCGTTTTATATATTGTTTTGTTTCAGACACTTTTATTATCACGTATGAGCAATAAAATGCAATTTTATTTGAAGTTCGCGCAAAGCAGCGCCATCGTTTCCTCCACACACGTAGATTTCATAATTTTATACGTAAATTATTGATGAATAAAACGAATGGTTTTGATCTCATTCCCATGTTATGTAATGGTTATGTATGGGTTATGTATGTTGTGAATTGTTTACGTATCAGTGTTTGTATTATTACTATTCATGATTATTTACTTCGTCCGCGTGTAATTTAATTCGCAAACAATCGACCTCTCGCGACAATAAATTGTTCTATCACATAAACAAAATTATCAACTTTCTTAAAGGCGGAGCCTCCCTTTAAAAGGACGCCTAGTTATGGCGGCGTTCATCGTGTAAGTGGACACCAAACAGGCAACATGCAGGCACACGCTCCAGAAAATGCAACTTTTTAGTTTTCCCCGGCAGCAAAAACACAGACAGACTGCCAAGCGGTCTGCGCGAAGATGCTGCCGATCGAACTCTGTGGTTATATTCAAAGTCTAACGCGACTGGAAGACAATTTTTTAGGAAATTCGAGCGTTTGTGGTGGGGAATCAATGACCGTTGGCGATTTGAACCGACCGTCAATCAAAAGCTTGCATAAACTCTGTTTGCAGGATTAGCAAAATGTGACAAAAGGTTGAGATCAGTTTGTGTAATCAATGGTATAGAAATCAAACATCGTACTGGCCAAGTGTTTGAATGGGAGGAGAACTCCACTAATGCGAGAACCTGGGATTGAAAAGTGCCGCTTTAAAGCCACACTTTTCAATCCCAGGTTCTCGCATTAGTGGCGTTCTCCTCCCAGTAAAACATTTGGCCAGTACGATGTTTGATTTCTATAACATTGATTACACAAACTGATATCAACCTTTTGTCACATTTTGCTAATCCTGCAAACAGTGTTTATACAAGCGTTTGATTGACGGTCGGTTAAAATCACCAAAGGTCATTGATTCCCCATAAACGCTCCAATTTCCTAAAAAATTGTCTTCCAGTCGCGTTAGACTTTGAATATACCCACAGAGTTCGATTGGCAGCAACTTCGCGCTGACCACTTGACAGTCTGTCTGTGTTTTTGCGGCCGGGGAAAACTAAAAGTGGCATTTTCTGGAGCGTGTGCCCGCGTGTTGCCCTTTTGGTGTCCACTTACACAGTGAACGCCGCCATAGCTTGGCGTCCTTTAAAAGGGAGGCTCCGCATCATTATTTCCAGGTACATTGGAAACGTGTACTGAGTGAAATAATACTACACTGTGGCCACGGCAGGGCATGAACGTGAAATCCACCAGCTTTACAAAACACTTCATTCACCGTGACCTACATACAACTCGTGTCATGAAAGTGTTTCAATCTGTGCTCAGTTTTATTCCTTGTATTTTAAAGACAGGCGGAATCACATAGTGAATATATAATGAGAGCGAGGCGCCAGCATTTCGGTTAACAACAGCTCGCCCTTCAATGCAGACAAAATGAATATGCAAATATTTCGTCACTTTCGTTCAGCCAATCAAGAAAAAGAATGTGAACGAAAGGAACGAAAACGCTGTCGTCGTTTTCGTTCAGCCAATCAGAACAAAAGATTGCATACGAAAAGAACGAACGTTGCAGCGTCTAGCCAATCATAGGGCGTGTATCGTTCCTTTCGTTTCGTTTCGTCATGCATTTAGCAAGTTCGCTACTGAAACCTTTTTATGCCAGTGGCCAGTTCAGTTTCAACTAACTGTAATTAAATACTTTGTTGTTTGTATATTAATTATAGTGTAATTTTTTTCTTGGTCCTTTCATACATTATACTTAAATCTTCTCAGCTACATTTGTAGGATTTTTTGCTACTTTGTGTTCAGATCGATCTGCCATTCAAAATCAAACGTTCTGAAAGTCCAACTAGCTGTAACTGCTGACATTTGTTGACCTCAAAATATCTTCCTATTCTCTCCTTCTTTTCTCTGAATTCTACCCTCTGAAGGGATATAGGCTTTTAATGCATTAGGAAACCATTCCTTTGTGAAACATTTGATAAGTAAATTCAAATTTTAACAGTCATTTTTATTTCAAGCCATTTTCAAAATTTGGTAATGTTAGAAAGGAAACAGAGTATAAGTCACAGTTGAAAACATTCACCCCTATATGCATTACATCGGACTACTCTGTGCAGTTTGTGCGAAAATTTCAGTGTAGATGTGTACAGTATCCACAGTTTGTGCTTTTTCGCATGGGGCTGCGATTTAATGTTTGGACAAACATTTAATTACTGTAACAGTGTAAATTTTATATTGTTAAAAATTGCACATACAGTCCCGGCGGCTAGTAAATAATTAGTGTATACACACACCTAAATTTATTTAGAACATTTTCACAAACTTGTTTAAGCTTGAAAGTAAAATAATAAAAATAATCTTAAAATATACAGCTAGTGGGACTTTCAGATGAGGGACCAAAATTGGAACTTGAAAATATAGTTTCTACAACTTAATTTTTGCATTTCGCGAGTGACTTTCTTTTTTTCTTTGATTTTTTTTTCTTTGATTCGCGAGTGACTTTTCGTTACGAGATTGGGAAAGTATACAGTGCATTTGCTCGCCTACCCGCTTTCAATGTCCTCTTGTTTCCTCTCAGCAAACCAAAACTCGAGTTCGTCTAATTGCTCCGTTCGGCTCGCCGCTCCTAATACATTCCCGTTAACAATGCTAGTAAGTTTACCAGGTTCAGGCAACACATGGACCCGACATCTCATAGAACAAGCCACTGGGTTTTACACCGGCTCCGTATATAATAATAGGAAACTTTACGAAGGTGGTAAGTGATTTGAATTATGCCGAAATCATTATAACGATAAGTCCGTTCCCGTTTTTCTCTCTTTCTTTGAATATTTCTTCAATATTTCTTTTAAATATTTCTCTTTCCATTTTGACATCATTCCTATCATAGTCTCCCTGCAGTTGTGCCTCAATGTTATGATGCACTAAGTGGCCCATATCTATAAGGGAGCCAGCAGCACGTCCACTCTTTCACAAAATCACTACATGTACAGCTCTCATATGTTTTGCAAGCACCACCTGATACAGCATGTGCTAAAATATGCATAGTACGATCGACAATTATGCCACCGATTTAGGAGACCCGCTTTGTTTTGGAAACAAAAAGCACAATACACAACAGCTGCACTCGATAATCGAGTTCGTTTCCCATTACGAACATAACCTCTTGACCGATAAGGTTAAAGAAACACCGATAATAACTGATTATATCTGCATAGTTCAGCGCTGCTTTCCATATAACGCGAGACTGAAGCTGCTGACAAAAGTAGATAATGTGGACTTAAATAATTCGAGCACAGACTTCGTTTATGTCTGAATAATGATCATGGACCGATTAAGTCATATTTTCTTCTGTTTATACTAATTTGACAGTCTTTATAATCATATTCTGGGGTCTATGATGAAATTGAACATGGTTTGTCGGGCGCATGTATGTAAGGGTGCTTCACAGAATCACAGATAAGGGTACTGGTAAGCTTGGTACATTTTGATCTTCGTTATAGCATCGATGTTCTCAATAAAACAAGAGGTCTCCTCAATCAAAGTGGCAACTCTTGATCGCTTAATCAAACCATGTTATGATCACTCTATTTATTGATATGTTGCAGCCTTTTTAAGATTGAGCTGCATGTTGCCAACACGGTCTTTTCAAAGAAGATTTCTTATCAAAGATGACAAGAAAACCCCCTCATACTGTATATTTTTAAAAAGCAGAGACTCTGAAGTTTAGTATGGTATCAGTGGTTTATTCGAACGATGAATTGGGTGCATATTTGGCGTAAAAACCTATTTTGGTATTAATGATAAAAATTAATTTAAGTCAAACTTTACACTTTTTTCTGAAATGTAATATTTCATTTGAAAGAAGAGTATATGTAGAAAAAAAAGACTTATTTTATTTTGCATTGCCTATCCTCATTGTAAAAAGGCAAGGGTTGAAAGACCGACACTCAAAAAGTGATTAAGATCATGATAGCAAAGTTAATATACCTTTTCTTCAAAATGTAAGATTTTTATTGCCAAACAAAATATTCGTTTGGTTATGTAGCATTTAAAGAATATAATGTGACAATTTTAGAAAATATGACCCAGCAAGAGTGAAGTTAAATTCTATGGAAATTTTGAAATTGGAGGAAAAAGGAGTTAGAAAATCGGGTGATTTGCATAAATCTGCGTAAACTAACACTTCTGTACCAGGCAACTTACAACTGCTTGACAAGCTACGATGAACCCAACCAATATTTTAATCTAGGGTTAACAACTTAATTAAAATTAAATGAATATTTGAGAAAAAATGATTTTTGAGCAAAGTACAGTGTGTTGGGCGCAGCGCCCCCTTAAAGCAGGGGCTCACTAAAAACAAGAGGAGCAGCAAATTACAATGGACACTGGAGTGTGAATAAAAAGTTACAGAGGAGCTAGCTGAAAAAATAACCAAGAAAACAAGCCATTATTATCTACCAAACCATATTGTTAGAGACTAAAGTTAAAAAGGAAATGTTAGTTAAATTAGATATTTCTTCCTACTATCTACTATATCTGTCATGAAACGTCTGCAAAAGTTGTCAATTTCTTTGTACAGATCTTTCTTGTAATTCTTTGTAATCGTCCTGGAAAAAACGTATCAAATCCTCTGAAATCCTTGGGTAAGTTCAATTCGCTATTATTCATTAATTTTTGTCTTTCTGTTGTGAACTGATAACATTTGAAAACAAAATGTTCCAATGTCTCATCTTCTTTTCCATAGCAAGGACATGTACAATCATCTTCATCGTTTTCCCAACTTCTCTTTTCATATTTCCTACCACAAGTATATGATCTTGCTTTAAACTTTAATTTTAATAGCACATTTGAAATCATTGATAGATTTTAGATAATCTTCACATTTTGCTTGTTTTTAAATCTTTGACAGTGAGCTAGGTTAGATTTTGGTCATATTTTCTCTCCGTTCCTTTTCATCATAGTCAAGGACAATTTGTTTAATATTTTTATCAGTGAGTTCTTCAATGTTCATAATGTTTAAATTTGTCATTATGCCATTGGCATCCGATGCGTACCATGATCCATCTCTCCAAATGCTGTCATAAGCTTTCCTGAAGCCTAAAAAGGCAAGATTTATTTTCATGATTTCGAATCGTTGTTAATCCTATTAAAATGAAAATTTGGTCGATTGTTCGCCTATTTTTCCGAAACCCTCCTTGAATTTCACCTAAAATATCCATTGATTCAACTAAATTGGTTACCCCTTTTTCTATGATTCTATTGTACATTATACCGATATCTGAGCTCAATGAAATACCTCTATGATTATTTTGATTTCTGGTGTCACCTTTTTTATGAAGTGAGTGGAATAATAATATTTTTCCTCCATTCTTTTGGAACAATTTCTAATTTGGTACAAAGACTAAAAAGCGCAGTCAATGAGTCAATTATTACCTACCCACCACTTTTAATGATTCCATGTGATTTTTCATCTGGACCGCATGCCTTATTTTTGTAAAGATTTCTACTTGTGCAACTGACGGTTTCATTTTGTTATGTGTATTGGATCTGTGTTAATAGCTGAGACTTTCTCAAAATTATCTACAAATGATGTTATTTTTCCTAAAATTCTCTTCTATCATTGAAATTAATTTTGCACCATTATTATTTAAAACATTATCACCAGATAATTCTCGGATTAGCCAATTGAAATCTCTCATTATGAAAAAACTTAATTAGATTCCATTAAGTTAATGATATTACTATGTAGTTCATTGTACAATTCATCTACTGCATCGATATCTATGTTTTGTGTTTTCTGGTGGAACATAAACCAATCCTAAATTAAACGAATGAGTTTTATCTATTCGTACTTTAATCCGAATTCGTTTCAAATCATCGTTTTTAGATTGAAACATATTTGGATCAATGACTTTAATATCATTTTTTATAAAGAAACCTATTCCTCCGCCTCCCTTTTTCGATTTATTTATGCGATTTTTTCTCACCCACCTACAGCAATGTAAGTTTGGTTTTTAATTATTTTTAGGTACGTTTCTATTCCTCGAAAATTTTTTAAATTTAGCTTTTTTAAAAGTTAACCAAGCTCATGTTGTTTTGATTTTAAACCTCTAAAGTTTACATAACCAGTTCTAAGACTACCAAAACGAGGCACATTCACACTATTCACACTATGAACCTCAACAAGAACACGATTGGAACTATTTTGGGATGATTGGATCTTCATAGTATGCGTCGAGCAATTAGAAAGAAACTCGCATTGTCTGTTAACTCACGCTCACGCCCTACTGTCTGTATTTGCATAACATAAACAATCGTATCCAAATGTGAACTTATTAACGTTTTCTGGAGATAATGGTGGAATTTCGACATCTCGTGTCAAGAGAATGATCAAACTTCCGAATGACTTATCTAATGAGTATATTGCTTAATGATTGATTGATCGATTTAATACCTTGAACACGATTGGAACTAATTTGGGATAATTGGATGGGGAAGTAATGTCTCCAAAATCTGCAAATGTAAGCTAATCTGCTTTTCTTTGTACGTTACACACGTGTTTTTAGGAGCAATTTGTAACATTGAGACATTAAGCTATATGGCACTAAACATTTTTGAGAAATTTGAAAAATATGAAGTTTTTTAATATCGTATTATATCATATTACGCCATATTATATTATATTATATTATATTATATTATATTATATTATATTATATTATATTATATTATATTATATTATATTACATTACATTACATTACATTACATTACATTATATTATATTATATTATATTATATTATATTACATTACATTACATTACATTACATTACATTACATTACATTATATTATATTATATTATATTATATTATATTATATTATATTATATCATATCATATTAATTATATTATATTATATTATATTATATTATATTATATTATATTATATTATATTATATTATATTATATTATATTTTATTGTACTGTATTATATTATATTGTATTATTTTATATCATTACTTTTCCTATTTTTATTAAGGATTGCTCGGCGAGTTGGAGTACTACATGGCCGGGACCACATTAACGGTAAAAACGCATCGTGTGGCGCGTTTGGCTTCAGTTCCCAAAGCAGCAATTTTGATCATTCGCAATCCAATCGACTCAGCAATCGCGGAAAGAAACCGGAAACTCACCTCTAGCCATACTGAAGTTGCATCATGGGATAGATCCCTACGATTCGACAAAGGTAATTGGTTTATCTAACCGGGAATAATACTTCAATGTCTGAGTCTATCGAAAAGAATCTTTTGTTACTCAATTCATTTTGTATTTTGGAATCAGTGATACATTTCGATTCCTAACCGTCTCATAGGCATTTTGCTTTTCCACATGTTTCAGGCTGGAATCGCCAAGCTCAGCTCAATGACTTCGAAAACATGGTTAATTATTTCGTTGAGTTGCAAGTGCAATCTTTGGTTGTTCACTACGAAAACCTGAAAGAACATACCCTGAAAGAAGTATGGCGCATTGTCAAGTTTCTGAACATGACCATGAGCAAAGAGCGTGAAATGTGTGTGACGCACAACGCGGAAGGCAACTTTCATCGAAAACCTGGCGATATCGAAGCTCCGTATGAAGCATTCACAGACCAAATGAAATGTAAAGCATTGGATGCCATGAGAAGGGTGTCAATGGTACTTGTGAAGAAAGGTCATGACCCACTACCGTGTCTACAGGAACATCCGGTATCTGGCTGTGATTTGTTTTCAAAGGCAGTGTCATCTATTTCCAATTGCACAGCGGACAACTCCACCCTGTCTTAAATTGAGCCCACAGTTGGCATTCTTGCGTATTCCAGACTTTTTCATAGCAGTTGAACTGGACAATATTGCGACGGTTGCTGGAGACATATGTGCCAATAGCACAAGATATATACAGCTTCTTAAAAATAATTATTTGGCATTAAACTGCGACAGTGCCTACAGGCTTCTCTGACGGTATCTTTTGGTCAGTTACTCTTTTCGGTTTCCCCCTTTCATTGCAACTATTTGACTCTCTCTTCCCCTAGATCTACGTCACTATCTCTTTGAATCTCCAACTTATTGTCCCATCTTTCGCTTATACTATCTTTGTATGTAGGTATTAAACGTCTTACCGTCTTGTCTCTTCCGTTTTCTGTCGGCTCTTTTGCCTTCGTCTCCACTCCTCTCTTTCACAGGCATGTTGTGATAAGGCTTTCTCGCTGTCTGTTATATGAGAATATTAGTCGAGAATTAGTGTTATCGTTGTTTTTTCCATGTCAATATTAAATGTGTTGCTTTCAAGTTGTTTTATCGTCAGATACCTCAATATTTTGGAAAATTTATCTACCCTGATTGTCACTCACTTCATTGTCAAACATTTGTTGTCCTAATTTGGTGGAAAAAAGCACGTTCATAAATATGAGGTACAGTTTAGTCTTGTCGGCTGGGAAAGGAAAACTTAGCGCAGTCGACATCTGACAAGTAAGTAAGAAGAATCATTCTAACGAAAGAACAAACAAAGCAATACTGATTACGGTAGAATTTTTATTTCATACCATTAAAAGGCACAACCGTAATTGAAACGCTTTTATTAGCGTAGTAGGATGGAGGTAACGAAAGATTGCCTTCGCACAGGCCAACTGGAAATTAATAGTCTAAAATATATGTTTTTCGTTATAAAAATAATAAATCCTAATTATAAAATATTGATATCACATAATCGAGTTCGTATTTCATCCAGGTTGCGCTTCCTTCATGAGGAGGAGAACTCGATAAAAACGCTGAATGTGTATGTATGAGTATTATATGATACAACTCACCTGGAGTCCGTTGCCGTTGACTTATTAGCGTAAATCATATAGGCTGACATCACAGACCTCCTTTTTCCATGAAGGGGCATGCAAGATTACACCACGCCGTAACCACAAGCAACCATCTTCCAAACTGACAGTACTTATCTATCAGTCCTGGAGGAAACATGGACTCTGCGATCGCTGACTGTTAGCGGTGTGGTCAACAGGGAACAGTTAAGTGCGCCAAGTGTGGGTTTGCCCTGTACTGTGGTGACATTTGCTTGTACGACGACGAATTCAGACATAGGGTGGGGTTTCACAATTTTTAAAGCTCCATTAACCATTTGTTGCTTTTTACAATAGGATACGTTTACTAAGGTAATTATATTTCTTATCTTAAAATACTAATGAAGGAGAAAGTTTATTTGTTTCGCGGAGTATATAGTGGTGCGGCATGGCAAATCCATTGTGCATTTTTTGATAAAAGCACCAAATTTGGCTCAGATGTGTCTTATTATGAGTTGAACAAATTCAGATACCGAGCCACTGAAAATCTGTTGAAGCGTTGCCATGGCAGCCATTTTTCAAAATGGCCGCCAGACAAGGTATTTCTCACCTAGTAAATGTCAAATGCACAACGCGTTGAGTAATTTTGGGTCGAATATTTTCAATCAGAAATTATGGGAAGAGTAATTTACAATTTTTTTTCAACTTTTCTTAATCGTCTGACTTGTTAAACGGGTAAATACAGACAAAAAACACAATTCATATGCATAAAATGTACAATATTAGATACTATCAAAAGACGACACTATGTCAGCAGTCAAGAAATATTAGGCCATGGGCTAGAGGGGTACATGCACCTCTAGGATATCAAACTGTATTTATAGAAGCCTTAGGATCTGTAGAATACGAAATAAAATTTTAACAGATAAAGGGATGCAATAACTTTCATGGTTTTGTTTTGAAGAGTACCGCAAAATCACTATTTGCGCATACCCACGTGCATTGTCTTGTTGTACTACTACATGTCAGTCATCTGCTAAGCTTTTTTAACATAACCTGACTTTTTGGGTATCATTAGAATGGAAATTTATTCGTCTTTAAAAATGACATATGTAATATGCAATATGTACCATAGATTTTTTTATGAAGTAGAACCAAAACTTACCTGATACCCCGAAGTTTGCCATGCAAATTATAGCTAATGTCAAATTATACCAATGTTTTACCTCGGCATAATACAAAAAGGCAATGCTTTGTATGATATATGTTTTATTTGCTGCAGGGACATGTTTATCATGTGAAATAGACTTTTGACAGAAAAAAAGATTGGGATGTTATTCTTATCCGATTTTTTGTGTTAATAAAATGTTTGTTTCGCTTCGGATATATGTTTGGAAGCTTGGATTAGTGTGTACGGTAATGTTTGTTTGTGTACAGAAAGATTATGGCGAGCCGCAGCCGGACCTCTGGTGTTTCAAAGTTGATTGAGTGGCCCTTTGATGCTTGCGTTTCGAAACCCGTATGGTTTCTCAACATTCGCAGTGTAGATTCTTTTCTTAGTTTGCTATTTGTTCTGTGTCGTCACTGTCTACATAGTTGTGTATAAAGCTGAGTGAATTGCCTTTCGTATTCGCGTACGTAATATTTTGTAATCTTTTAATGACAATGCCCCGACCTTAAAGTGTCTGGGTTTTATGGTAATGTGTCTATTGCTTGCAAGCTTGTTTATCGATTCTTTGGGTACGAGAAATGTTTTGTTTCCTTATTTGAAAGGATATCTCTAGAAGTGCAAGTTAAGTAGCTTCCAGTTAACCTTCAAGTTTTGTGTTCTCTGTTATTCAGGGAGTCTAGTTTTATTTTTCTTTGAATGGGTGTTGTTGCGATTGTTTGTGTCTCATGATGTAGCGTAGTCTCATTTTACGACTATATTTACTGAGATCCTGTCGGAATGAATTTTAGGCCTTTGCCTACTGCTATTATTTCGGTGTTTGTTAGTTTGAGCGATGATAGGTTCTTGATGAATTTCATGTTGTTTGTGGCTGAGACTTTGTTACTGGCAAAAGGAAGTTTAACACCTCAAAAGTACAAGGGCCATACAAAATTATTGGAAGAGCCCTTCTAGTGGCGCGGCATAAGCAAAATTTTCATAACAATTGTGCATTTTATGATAAAAGCATGAAATTTGGTATGAATGTAGATGATCATAATATCAATCAATTTGGATACCGAGCCACCACAGATTAAGCCTCGTTCTGGTGTGGCGGCCATTTTTAAATATGGCGACCATCAGTCACTATAAAATCCCCTACTTGCTGCTCTACGTATGATTCTGTGGGGAATAGTGGATGTATTTCCATCATAAGTGCCCATTAAGATTACTATTTGCATATTTTTATAAGTATAGAGACTTGTTCTGGTGTAGCAGCCATTTTGAAACATAGCAATCTTCGATTTTCATAGAAAATGAAATAATCAAACATTAAACAATGCAAATGGTAATCTTAATATGCATTTATTACGACAATACCTCCACTCTTCACCACAGAATCATCCGTAGAACAGCACCTATGGGATTTTACAGTAATTGAAGATTGCTATGTTTCAAAATGGCTGCTACACCAGAACAAGTCTCTATACTTATGATGGAAATACATCCACTATTCCCCACAGAATCATACGTAGAGCAGCAAGTAGGGGATTTTATAGTGACTGATGGTCGCCATATTTAAAAATGGCCGCCACACCAGAACGAGGCTTAATCTGTGGTGGCTCGGTATCCAAATTGATTGATATTATGATAATCTACATTCATACCAAATTTCATGCTTTTATCATAAAATGCACAATTGTTATGAAAATTTTGCTTATGCCGCGCCACTAATAGAAAAGTTATCAAAAGTAAGAGATCTCGTCCCTTAATGGTAATGGAATCAAAGACGTTCTTGCGATAAAAAGCTGCATATCTTCGCTCTGTTGAACTGATCATTGAAAAGTTGTATTTACTATTAGACGGTATTGGTGACCTGAGATATGTCATTAATACTGGCGTCTCGCTCCCGGAGGGAGTTAAGGTTGACCTTGAATTCTGTCTGAACGATAGCATCCCTTACATCATAGCTATATAGGAAGGTTATTGTACTGCACTGGCTTCACACTTGCAAGAACACTCGGAAACGTTGTTTCAGACGTGGTATTCGGTGTTAACAAGCTTCGAACAGGGCAGACTCCTACAAGCGACGCTCAAGCAGCCGGTCGACCTCGATGCAGAAATCCTCCTTTCGAAGACGAATGGCAAAGTGAACATTCGAAAAGCCGCTCTGAAGTCCCTGAAGATACGATGGGGTGAAGGGCTAGACGTACTGACCAAAGAAGGACATGCATCCAAAATAGTCCGGCAAGACAAGCAGTGACAGATTCGTCTGGGCAAAGAAAACGGTGGAAACTCCTGACATTATCCCTGAAAAGCATCGATCTTTGAAGACGAGTATTTCATTTACTTTAAGCGTGAAGTATATCGAAATAGAACGCATGAGGCTCAGCTTTTCAAACAAAACACAACGTGTACAAAATCCTTTTTTTATTTCATTGAAATTTTTTCGAAAAATTAATTCTAGCCCAGACTAAAACTCAAGTGTCAGCAATGATATTAGACATCACATAAAGTCATTCAATGAAAGCTTTTGAATTTTACTTTGAGAGAAAATGATAATTATAGGTCTGAATCATTTACCTCCTACTTCTTCCAAGGCGAACATTTTTAACAAGAAAAGATGGACTGAGAATTTGATTTCGTGTAATGTCTCTCTAGAAATGTCTCGGACATCAATTTATATTTCCTTACTTTCCTTAACAATCTTTGACACCATTATTGAGTTGTCCTTTTACCTTGAAACAATGACTAGTCTACGTTGCAACCAAAAGCGGGATCGCTTTTGTCTAATTATTCTGCCATTCTTAATCAAAACATTTGTACGATTTTGAAAGTGAACTACCGTAACAACACGTCGCGTTGAGTTGCCCGTATTTTCCATGTACTTGTTCGCAAATTTGATAGTAAGAAAAAAATATATTATTCTGATTTTTTATAAAATACTTTCCTTTCAAATACCTGTATGTTTTATAGCTTGGGTGTAATCTCAAAGAATCAATCGTGCATGAGTGCTGCGCCATCTATAGTTAGATTTGGATTTGGCGGAGTATTATTATGATACACTGCCGAATCTGTCAGTCTAGTGTGACGGCCAAGTCAAAACTGCTTGCGACTTGTGACGTTAAAACAGATTTCTTTATTACACCGTACTTTCAAGTAATGAAATTGGTGACCGCGGTCACTACCAAGAACACACTATACTCATTTCCTTAAAAAAGAATAATTACATGAGTGTTGTGTCAGTGATATCAATGTGGAATGTATGAAGTTGTCGCATAGTTCAATATTATAGTACAATAAAACAAGGCAGTCCTTTGCAAATGATACAGTTTACAGCACATTGACTGATTGGCTGATTGATTTGTTAATAGGTTGGTTGATTGATTAATCAGTGGTAGCAATAATCTAAATCGTAAAAAGGAAAAATCTATTTATAATCAAATATTGACTACACTTGATCAAAAGTACGTAAATTCCCTTAAAAAGACTGATTCCTTTTAATGTAAATCATTGTAAAGGCGAGGTAAAAAATCTGCCTTGGGATATTTATAGTCAGACAAGATTAAACATTCAGCCAAACATTTTACGGTCTGCACCAGAAAAAATCGACTTCTCTATGACTAATAATGCATGCATGACTGAGCGTCCCCTGATTCATATTGTTTGGACGTCATGCAAACTTTTCTGGTGAATTGCTATCTTACGGTGCCTTTCATATATATTTCCTTACATTGTGCCAATATTTATCCGTCGTAGGAAATCCTTTTTGTGTACTGATCACAAATGGTCTGTTTGTATTCAGAAAAGGGATAAATTTTGACAGGTTTACATTCATATGCCATCATTTTGTACACTGAATGACTTTATAACACGATGGGAACTAATTTGGGATAATTGGATTTTCATATATTTCAAATCTCTCAAACGTGTTAGGTGCCATATAGCTGAATGTTGCAGTATTGCAAATTACTCATAAAATCAAGTGTGTAATGTAAAAAGAAAAGCAGACGAGATTACATTTGTAGATTAAATCGGCATTACTTCACCATCCAATTATCCATAATTAGTTCCTATCGTGTTTTATGCAAATATTCCTCATTTTCATTAGCCCACAAAAAGCAAAAAAAAAAAGAGAACAACTTTGTCCCATTAGAAAGGCTGTTCGTTCTGTGATTTAATTATTTTCATTGATAAGTCAAGATTAAACGTTACACCACATCGAAGTTTTCTTTTATCTTACTTCATCCAACGACGTTATGCATTTTTTGGATTCGAAGTGTCCGCTAAATGTGAAAGATTGTTACTGAGTATAGGTACTGTAGAGAAATGTACAAGTGACGACCGCTACACTGAAAGCGTGTCTGCCCGGCGACAACTCGAGCTTACGGTTACCCATTTCAGGTTGCTAGCGTTCTGCGAAGCGTCAGTCTTTCAAATGTCCATTCTTTACAAGTAGACGCATCCTTAACAGAAATATTCAGACGATAAAGAAATTTCGCTCCTCATGTCATAGGGTGTTTACGACCTGCATGTAGATCGACGTATAATGTGAACGCATCTTTCCTCTCCTTTGTGTTGTGCCAGTGAAAGAGATCTGGATATTGCATTGATTCTCAAAGGTTGCTATAACTCATATCTGCTTTCCTGCATAGGTATTCACTGCCAGGGAAGAAAAGACGACGTTATGAGACGGTTACAACTTAAACTCTCATTAGCGATCAACAAAGTTGTTTAACGTTACCAGACCTGCAATACATGGTCTTCACTCATCGCGAACTTGACTATCTTAAAACACCACACCACTTCAGACATGTATGTATGTATGTATGTATGTATGTATGTGTGCCAGCGATGTCGATTTCCATGGAAAGAAGGGAAAACAACTTCACACATCGTTCATTTCTTGGTGGTTTGCGTTTTGTGTCTAACATGGTGTATTTTGTGAGTGCTTTTTATGTTTCGCTGTTTTGCGTATAAAACTGATTAGCAACGGTGGGACACGGATGTTATCTGAATGTAAATGCACAGTCTCTCTAAGCCAGATTGGAGAGGCTGTAAAACACCACAATCCTTTAACCCTATCTTTCGATAGTTTCTAAAATTTTCCAGACTTTCATCATCAGTAGCGTAAAATTCATCTTCAGTCTATAGATTGTGTGGAGTAATTGATCAATGTATGTACCATCATGATGTCCGCAGAACCATAATTGGGCGAATGCTCACATTCATATCGTTAAAGCACATCAAAACATTATAAATACAAATGATAAAGTACGGGCACACCACAACATGAATAATGCACATAATGATATAGTAAATGCACAACACAACATGATAAATGCACATATTATGATAAAATAAATGCACATCTCAATATGATAAATGCACATACTGACATGATGAATGCACACCACAACATGATAAAAGCACATATTGAGATACTCAATGCCCGTATTGATGTGGTAAATGCATGGTGATGTTATGAATGCACGCATGGTGTGGAAAATAGACAACATGAGACATCAACGGCATCCCATACAATAGCAATAGGTCTGTAGTTATCAACAAATGTGATGTCTTTTGACCTGTCCTCAACTGTAGGTACGATCATAGCTTGCATAAAATTGTCAGGAATGCCGAAATGATTTTGCACGCGGTACCAAACACAATTTGTTTTCAATATTATACCACTCCAGGTCATGTGACCTATTGTTCTTGCCATCCATTTATCCCTGAAAACACGACTGACACCTATTGTTCTTATGCAAAATAAGTAATCAGTCATACTTTTATTCATATGTAAATAAGTAATCACCACACTTTAATGAAAGAAAATCATTATCATATCAATAAAAGTGTAGTGATTACTTATTTAAATATGGAAAAAAGTATGGCTGATTACTAATTTGCAAGAGAACAATAGGTCAAGTCGAGATGTCTAAAGCATTCACACACATTCAACAACAAAATGAAGACAATTTGCTCAACTGATATGTTATAGCATTAGATTCCTCTGATTTAACACTAGATGGAGATGGTAGTAATATATTCGACACATGCTTTTGTTGTGCAGTAGACATACATTTGAGGCGCGTAAACCGTCATCTGATCTGTGACCTGTTTGTTCTTTGATAAGCTGCTCATCGAATCCCTGATGGTACAGAGATGTTGCCGCATTCACCTGAAATTATCAAACACAAGACATATGTGACAAATATCATGGAAATAAGTACAGCCTTTTTGTAACGTTTGTGGAAAAGTCGAAAGAAATTCTGTGATACTGCCGCACACACAACAAATTGTTTTGGTCAATGAATTTTTATTTTATAACTTTACAGAATTCGTTTTGTGTATAAATATAAAGTTTAGTAAAAGAATCAATTACCTTGACAGAATATCCAGTGTGCTGGCAGTCTGGCCAAGCCATCTTGCACATTTGCTTTGTGTAAAGACGTATATTTTCTGGCAGGAGAACTTGATTATCCCTTGGCAAGGGTCATCGATAGTACAATCCCGTCCGGTGTTATCATCGCCAAGTACTTTTTATAAGTTGAAGTACACATCGTGGATTTTATGCGCTCCGTAGTAGCGGCTGCTCTTATAGGGCAGTTTGCCCGTGTAAAATCCACTTTGCTTGTTTTTACATGGCTGTCCATGGAACTCTAGGAAGTCTCTTTGGTCATCAGATCATAGGGGATTCAATCTCCGATGATGACGATGATGATGATTAAATATTTAAAAATGAAGATAAATAAACATATATTTGGACTCAGTAAATTTGTTGTTATTGTTGTTGTCGTTGTTGATACTATTTGCAGAAAAGAACAAAGTATGCGCTGCAAATTTCAACACAGCCTAACTATACATGTGCGTCGCAAATTCAATACAGCCTAACTATACATGTGCGTTGCAAATTCAATACAGCCTAACTATACATGTGCGTTGCTGCCTAACTATACATGTGCGTTGCAAATTCAATACAGCCTAACATTACCCAAGGGGTGTCACTTCATTGCCACACACTTTTTTTCGATCGCCAAAAATGCACCTGGCATGCATCGAAATCGGTAAAATTCGATGTAGGGTCAAAGCACATTAGTCCTTCTCAATAATACTCCAACATTTTTACCTCTTACCGATGAAAAGTCGAGAAATCAGCAAGTTTTTCAGCGTATCTGGACGTCTCTTACATTTCAGATTTAAAAGGCGCGGCAGTGTATTGAGTCACGTGGGCGCTTTTCAAATCGAACCAATAGCAGAGCTCGCCAAAATGCACCCAGCAAGCATCAAGAGCGGTAAAATTCGATGTAGGGTCAGAGCCCGTACTTAACGAATGGGCCCAGCGTGAAAACCCGGCAGTAACGTAAGTTTCTCACGTCTTTGGAAGACTATGGGTGACACTGTCTGCGTGCGTCTGCATACGAAATTCTGGTAACTTTAACAGTTCCAGTTCACCCGCAGCAAGAGATCGTTCTTTCCAAAGATGTGAGAAACTTACGTTGCCTCCGGGTTTTCACGCTGGTCCATTCAGCTCTGCTATTGGTTCGATTTGAAAAGCGCCCACGTGACTCAATACACTGCCGCGCCTTTTAAATCTGAAATGTAAGAGACGTCCAGATACGCTGAAAAACTTGCTGATTTCTCGACATTTCATCGGTAAGAGGTAAAAATGTTGGAGTATTATTGAGAAGGACTAATGTGCTTTGACCCTACGTCGAATTTTACCGATTTTGATGCATGCTAGGTGCATTTTTGGCGATCGAAAAAAAGTGTGTGGCAATGAAGTGACACCCCTTGGGTAATGTTAGGCTGTATTGAATTTGCAACGCACATGTATAGTTAGGCAGCAACGCACATGTATAGTTAGGCTGTATTGAATTTGCAACGCACATGTATAGTTAGGCTGTATTGAATTTGCGACGCACATGTATAGTTAGGCTGTGTTGAAATTTGCAGCGCATACTTTGTTCTTTTCTGCAAATAGTATCAACAACGACAACGACAATAACAACAACAATAACAACAAATTTACTGAGTCCAAATATATGTTTATTTATCTTCATTTTTAAATATTTAATCATCATCATCGTCATCATCGGAGATTGAATCCCCTATGATCAGATCAGACAAGTTGACAAGGTCCATGTTGACCAGTCGAAAACCCGAAAATGGTATTGAAAGCCTGATGCATCCACGAGGCAATCACATGCATCTACAGATTGAATTCCTTCTCGCTAGCCAATAGCCAACAAGATAGAGTAAGGCAAGCCATTTTATTTAACCAATCAGACTAAAACAGTTTCCTTTTACACAGGTGCATTATACCACTCTGTAACCCTTATTCAAATGCAGATTTGCAGTTGACAAGAGCTAGGTGACTGGATACCGTATGTTCTGAGTTCGAACCCTATTGTAAACATCGAACTTTGGTGAAATAGAAAAAAATTACGAAAAAATACCTACCTACCTACCGTATTTTCAAAAAGCATGTTATCAGTACCACACATTTTTGGCCCAAGTACAGTGGAATTCAACGTGCCTCGGCTAGTAGAAAAAGAACGTGCCATTGACACACAAACCAAAAATATTATAATAGGTAATCAAAAGTTACAGTTAACACGAAGATTGGAAAAAATGAATAGAAATCAAAGCGAAAAGTTAAAAACACGTGCTACACGTCCTTCATTAAATGCAAACTCAGCAAAACGAACCAAAAATATTCGAAATAGCGGACAAACAAAGGTACTGAGAGAATACAGCTGTGCCTTATCAAATGTGTGTTTTATGTTTGATTGACGTTGTCCTACTTGGTTATTCAAACATGTTTCCAACTTTCAATCCTTTGAATGCATTAGAATATTTTGTGAGGAACTAACATCACAGAATGTTAGAGACACTTACTTGTTTTGCTCTGCTAAAATTCACTACTCTGTCTACTTACATATTGGGGTGAGAGTGCGGCAAAAATTAGCTTGATCTGTATATTTGAATTTTCGGGATGATTATTATCCTTATTTGAAACTCATATCGTCACACAAAATTATGCCCCAATTTGATCATCTTGTTATTATTCTACCGTTGTTTAGTTGTTATTTGGTTATTGGTTGTTTTTATCTCATTATTCAGTATCGATGACTTTTGTTGTGAACGCATTCATCATAAGTAGGGCACTACTTCGATTTGTCATTAATTTTTTGTAGTTATTCTAGGTTTATTTGGTCATTATTATATTTTCATGTATCCACGCGATTATATGCTGACGAATTTATTAAACCTACTTGATTTATGCCGACCAATCACTTGCACAAAATTGCTAATTATCTTGCAGTGGCGAGTATCCGTAGTAACTCAAAGTATTTAAACGGTAGATATGACCAAAAGCCCTTCCCCCCACCGCCGACGAAAAAGTCGACGATATTCATTGACACACTTAACCATTGATCGGCATGATGCCTGTCGGTGTAAACGGTTGTCTGCGGGTTAGAAGTTTGCTTCTCGGTCATAGCATTCGCAATATGGTCGCTCCTATCTTCTCTACTTTGTAGGACTACTTTAACAGATCTCCTGGTGAGTTTATCCGCTCTTATACAAAGTATTGTAACAGCCTAACGTAAAAATGATTTGGCTGTACTTCAGGTATTTCATAATATTCTACTTTTGACTATTTTGATGTAGATACAGACTTAATCATCCTGTATAGATGATAACAAGATGTACACGAACAGTGTCACGGTACGGCGTCACGGACTTTGGAACGGCAAATGACACTCCAAAATTGCAGCCCCGTTGACGGCACTCACAAGATGGCTACGTATAGGTGCTCATGCTTGTTCCAAACAAATCAAAACGAATTTCGAGTACATTATCTTAATATTATTGGTTTCAGAAAAAAACGAAAAGAAAAGGTAAAGGAAAATTTTTCAAACCTAATTTTCGGAGACCCTTATTGGAAAAATGTTTTTTTTTAATTAGGCCTAACTTCAATCATTTTTGCATCAAGTCACTGATGTTTGTATAAGCAGAGCAATAGAAATAAGTTCGAAGAGAAGCCAGGATTACATTCTGGGTTGCTCTGACGGATTACAGGGAAAACATTATGTCTTGCTCCGCTGATTGCTAAAATACGTCCATTGCATATCACCGTAATGTACTATCTGATTAAATTTGGCATATTGTGAATTCAGCACAAATCACTGTCGAACAGAAAAAAAAACACAAACGCTTTGTTTTCACTTCACTGGCACCAGCTGGATTTACCTTCTGTTACCATTTCGAACAGCATGCGAAACTCCTCAAACGTCGTGCTGATTTGTGGAGGAGTGTCCAATGACTATCTGTTATTTTCAAGCAAAACTTGCCAGTAAAATGCCACACTGTTAAAATTTGTTAAGATTGGGACATAATTAGCAGCATTGTATACTTCAGCACACTCTTTTGTCAAAAATGTTTTTCAAAGATATTGGCGGTCGGAACTCTTTATGAAATGACTTTTAATGTAATTGCCTTTCTAATATGAATTTGAAATTGTGTGAAGGGATTGCTAGCATTCGTTTCGGTTTTCCCTAAGTTATGACAAAACTACGAGTAACGCGTGTATATTTTTTCAGGTCAAAACGTGAGCAGGATCGTTCTAGTCTCATCAGAGTTTAGCATAAATAAATACATATAATACCAGTCTTGTACTAAAGGTCAATGATGTAACAAATTTAATGCAGCTTAAACATGAAAATCTACCAGGTAGTTTATCATCATGAGAATCAGTTGAAAAATATACCACCTACGCATGCGCAGCTAAGCTCTCGTTCTGGCTAATTCTGAGCCTTCGTTCGGCACGTCACAACACGAAACTTCTCATATTCGTTAAATATACGTGTTGAAATGGTCAGACGAGTAGTGGTTGTGACACTTGTTGTAGTTCTACTTCTCGTGTTTGTCGGATGGCCCAATTCCAGAGTAGATTTTGATAAGGACAATGAACAAACGGCAAACAGTCTCGACTCCGTCACGGTTAAATTTTCTCAAGAGAAGATGGACGAAAATCGCCAAGGTAAGGTATAATATCCATTGTTGACTACTTGTTATGCCACAGCGCCATATTCCTGTACGTTCGTCAAGTGAAATCAAGCAATATTTGCCGATTTATCTTGCAACCTGTAGAGTTTTATCAAAAGCAATGAAGTATACTGATATCTCTACTGAAACTCATTACACAAAAGTTTGTCTCACAGAAACCTTTTCATGCCAGTGGCAAGTTCAGTTTTCAACTACCTTGTTGTTTACATTAATCACAGTGTAATATTTTCCTAGCTCCTTTCTTATATTCTACTAAAATCTTCTCAGCTACATGTTAAGGATTTTTGCTACTTTGTGTTCACATCGATCTGGCATTCAGAATTTAACGTCCTGAAAGCCCAACTAGCTGTAAGTCTTGAAATTTGTTGACTTCACAATATCTTTCTTTTCTCCCCTGGTTTTCTCTGAATTCTACCCTCTGGAGCTATTTTGGCTTTTACTGCATTGGGAAATTATTCCTTTGTGAAACATTTGATAAGTAAATTCAAATTTTGACTGTCACTTTTTATTTCTCGCCATTTTCAAAATTGGTAATATTACAAAAGAAACTGAACATTCAGTGTCACAGTTGAAAACATTCACCCCTATGCATTACATCTACTCTGTGCAATTTTTGTGAAAATTTCAGTGCAGATAAGCACAGTATCCACGGTTCGTGCTTTTCCTCACGGGGCTGCGATTTAATTTTTGGGTAAACATGTAATCGCAGTGTAATCTTTATATTGTTCAAAATTGCCTATGCAGTCCTCGAGGGTGGTAAATAATCAGTGTTTACACACATCTACATTAGTACATTCTACAAACTTATTTAAGCTTGAAAGTAAATCATAAAAATAGTTCTCAAAGATAAAGCTACTGGGTCTTTAAGATGAGAGACCAAAGTCGGAACTTGAAAACATAATTTGTACTGTACCAGCTTCATTTTTGTATTTTGCATATAAGTTTTCGTTACGACAGACTGAGATTGGGAAAGCATACAGTTGCGTTTTGTTCGCTTCCTGCTTCAAATATTTTCTTGTCTTCTCTCAGCAAATCAAAACTCGAGTTCGACTAACTGCTCCGTTCGGCTAGCCCCTCCTAATACCTTCCCGTTCACGATGCTAGTAAGTCTACCAGGTTCAGGCAATACATGGACCCGACATCTCATACAACAAGCCACTGGGTTTTACACCGGCTCCGTGTTCAATGATAGGAAACTTTACGAAGGTGGTAAGTGAATTGAATCATGCCATTATCATTTCAGTTATCTGTA